>NC_082663.1:70973653-71277500 GCF_025265405.1 Mesoplodon densirostris | reverse complement strand
TTCCTCTAAGAGTTTTATAGTGTCTGGTCTCACATTTAGGTCTTTAATCCATTTTGAGTTTATTTTTGTGTATGGTGTTAGTGTTCTAATTTCATTCTTGTACATGTAGCTGTCCAGTTTTCCCAGGACCACTATTGAAGAGACTGTCTTTTCTCCATTGTATAGTCTTGCCTCCTTTGTCGTAGATTAATTGACCATAGGTGTGTGGGTTTATTTCTGGGCTTTCTATGCTGTTCCACTGGTCTATGTGTCTGTTAGTGTGCCAGTACCATACTGTTTTGATTACTGTAGCTTTATAGTATAGTCTGAAGCCAGGGAGCATGATTCCTTCAGCTCCAGTTTTCTTAAGATTGCTTTGGCTGTTTGGGGTCTTCTGTGTTTCAATACAAATTTTAAGATTTTTGGTTCTAGATCTGCAAAAACTGCCATTGGTAATTTGATAGGGATTGCATTGAATCTGTAGATTACTTTGGGTAGTACAGTAAGTCCGCTACATGTGAACCTTCAAGTTGCGAACTTTCAAAGATGCGAACATGCGTTTACATGTCCAATCACATTAAGTTTGGCATACATTGTCTGGCATACATTGTCACGTACATGCATCCTCTACAAGTGGTTGTGCTTTTGTGTACTTTACAGTACAGTACTGTATAGAGTACAGTAGTACAGTATCTTTATTTCAAACCCATGATGTCCAGAAGCAAGCAAAAAAGCAGTGGAGATGTAACTGGTACTACTGTACTTTTCAAGGCACTGTACTGTAAGATTAAAAATGTTTTATTTTTTGTTTGTTTTTTATGTATTATTTGTGTGAAAAGTATTATAAATCTATTACAATATAGTACTTATATAGTTTCCCAATCGTGTTAGTTGGGTACCTAGGCTAACTTAAGTGGACTTACGAACAAATTGGACTTAGGAATGCACTCTGAATGGAACTCATTCAGATGTAGGGGACTTAACTGTGCAGTCATTTTGACAATACTGATTCTTCCAATCCAGGAACATGGTGTATCTTTCCATCTGTTTGTGTCATCTTCAATTTCTTTCATCAGCGTCTTATAGTTTTCAGAGTACAGGTCTTTTTCCTCCTTAGGTAGGTTTCTTCATAGGTGTTTTATTTTTCGTGTGATGGTAAATGGGATTGTTTTCTTAATATCTCTTTCTGGTCTTTCATTGTTAGTGTATAGAAATGCAAGAGATTTCTGTGTATTAATTTTGTATCCTGCAACTTTACCAGATTAATTGATGAGCTCTAGTAGTTTTCTGGTAGCATCTTTAGGATTTCCTGAGTATAGTATCATGTCATCTACAAACAGTGACAGTTTTACTACTTTTCCAATCTGGATTCCTTTTGTTTCTTTTTCTTCTTTGATTGCAATGGCTAAGACTTCCAAAACTATGTTCAGTAACAGTGTCGAGAGTGGACATCCTTGTCTTGTTCCTGATCATAGAGGAAATGCTTTCAGCTTTTTACTGTTGAGTATGATGTTAGCTGTGCGTTTGTCATATATGGCCGTAACTATGTTGAAGTATGTTCCCTTTATGCCCACTTTCTGGAGAGTATTTATCATGAATGGGTGTTGGATTTTGTCAAGCTTTTTCTGCATCTATGGAGATGATCATATAGTTTTTATTCTTCAATTTGTTAATATGGTGTATCACACTAATTAATTTGCAGATATTGAAAAATCCTTGCGTCCTAAGATAAATCCCACTTGATGATGGTGTATGATCTTTTTAATGTATTGTTGGATTCGGTTTGCTAGTATTTTGTTGAGGATTTTTGAGTCTATGTTCATCAGTGATATTGGCCTGTAATTTTCTTTTGTGGTATCTTTGTCTACTTGTGGTATCAGGGTGATGGTGGCCTCATAGAATGAGTTTGGGAGTGTTTCTTCCTCTGCAATTTTTTGAAATACTTTCTGAAGGATAGGTGTTAACTCTTCTCTAAGTGTTTGATAGAATTTGCCTGTGAAGCCATCTGGTCCTGGACTTTTGTTTGTTGGAATTTTTTTTTTTTTTTTTTTCTTTTTGCGGTATGCGGGCCTCTCACTGTCGTGGCCTCTCCCGTTGCGGAGCACAGGCTCCGGATGCGCAGGCCCAGCGGCCATGGCTCACGGGCCCAGCCGCTCCGCGGCATATGGGATCCTCCCAGATCGGGGCACGAACCCGTATCCCCTGCATCGGCAGGCGGACTCTCAACCACTGCGCCACCAGGGAGGCCCTTGTTGGAATTTTTTAACCACAGTTTTAATTTCAGTGCTTGTGATTGGTCTATTCATATTTTCCATTTCTTCCTGGTTCAGTTTGGCTTGATTTTACCGTGCAAAGAATTTGTCCATTTCTTCTGGGTTGTCCATTTTATTGGCATATAGTTGCTTGTAGTAGTCTCTTAGGATGCTTTGTATTTCTGTGGTGTCCATTCTAACTTCTCCTTTTTCATTTCTACTTTTATTGATTTGAGCCCTTTCCCTTTTTTTCTTGATGAGTCTGGCTAAAGCTTTATCAGTTTTGTTTATCTTTTCAAAGAACCAGTTTTTAGTTTCATTGATCTTTTGTTTTCTTCATCTCTATTTCATTTATTTCTGTTCTGATCTTTATGATATCTGTCCTTCTGATAACTTTGGGTTTTGTTTGTTCTTTCTCTAGTTGCTTTAGGTAAGGCTAGGTTGTTTATTTGAGATTTTTCTTATTTCCTGAGGTAAGATTGTATTGCTATAAACTTCCCTCCTAGAACTGCTTTTCCTGTGTCCCATAGGTTTTGGGTCGTCATGCTTTCGTTTTCATTTGTCTCTAGGAATTTGATTTCCTCTTTGATTTCTTCAGTGATCCATTGGTTGTTTAGTAGCATATTGTTTAGCCTCCAGGTTTGTGTTTTTTACAGTTTTTTTCTTGTGGTTGATTTTTAATCTCACAGCATTGTGGTTGGAAAAGATGGTTGACATGATTTCAGTTTTCTTAAATTTATCTAGGCTTGCTTTATGTCCCATCATGTGATCTATCCTGGAGAATGTTCTGTGTGCACTTGAGAATGTGTATTCTGCTGCTTTCAGGTGGAATGCTCTAGAAATATCAATTAAGTCCATCTGGTCTAATGTGTCATTTAAGGCCTGTGTTTCCTTAATTGATTTTGTTTGGATGCTCTGTCTATTGGTATAAGTGGGGTGTTAAAATCCCCCATGATTTCTCCTTTTCTGGCTGTTAGCATTTGCCTTATCTATTGAGGTGCTCCTGTACTGGGTGCATATATATTTACAATTGTCATATCTTTTTCTTGGATTGATCCCTTTATCATTATGTAGTGGCCTTTTTTGAATCTTGCAACAGTCTTTATTTTAAAGTCTGTTTTGTCTGAGTCTTGCTACTCCAGCTTTCTTTTTTTTTTTTTTTTTTTTTTTTTTTTTTTTTTTTTTTTTTTGCGGTATGCGGGCCTCTCACTGTTGTGGCCTCCCCCGTTGCGGAGCACAGGCTCCGGACGCGCAGGCTCAGCGGCCATGGCTCACGGGCCCAGCCGCTCCGCGGCATATGGGATCCTCCCAGACCAGGGCACGAACCCGTATCCCCTGCATCGGCAGGCGGACTCTCAACCACTTGCGCCACCAGGGAGGCCCTCCAGCTTTCTTTTGATTTCCATTTGCGTGGAATATCTTTTTCCATCCCCTCACTTTCAGTCTGTATGTGTCCCTAGGTCTGAAGTGGATCTCTTGTAGACAGCATATATATGGGTCTTGTTTTTGTATCCATTCAGCCAGTGTGTGTCTTTTGGTTGGAGCGTTTAATCCATTTACATTTAAGGTAATTACTGATATGTATGTTCTTATTGCCATTTTGTTAATTGTTTTGGGATTTTTTTTGTTTTAAGCTATGGACTTTTAGATGGCGTTTGAATATTTTTTTAAATTAATTAACTTATTTATTTTTGGCTGCATTGGGTCTTTGTTGCTGTGTGCCGGCTTTCTCTAGTTGCAGCGAGCGAGAGCTACTCATGTTGCGGTGCACGGGCTTCTCATTGTGGTGGCTTCTCTTGTTGCAGAGCACGGGCTGTAGGCACATGGGCTTCAGCAGTTGTGGCACATGGGCTCAGTAGTTGTGGCTCGCGGGCTCTAAAGTGCAGACTCAGTAGTTGTGGCGCATGGGCTTCGTTCCTCCGTGGCATGTGGGATCTTCCTGGACCAGGGATTGAACCCGTGTCCCCTGCATTGGCAGGCAGATTCCTAACCACTGCACCACCAGGGAAGTCCCTGGGATTGTTTTCATAGGTCTTTTTTCTTCCCTTCCTCTTTTGTTCTCCTCTCTTGTGATTTTATGACTATCTTTAGTGTTGTGTTTGGATTGCTTTTTCTATTGTAGATTTTTGGTTTGTGGTTACCATGAGGATTTGGTATAGTAGTACACACACACACACACACACACACACACACACACACACACACACACACACACACACACACACACACACACACACACACACACACACACACACACACACACACACACACACACACTAAGTTCCTGGTCTCTTAATTTCAAATGCATTTCCAATATCCTTCATTTGTATTCTCCTCACAGTTGCTACTTTTGATTTATGTGTGGATGATTTCCTACCTTTATGTTTGCTTTTACCGGTGAGCTGTCCCATTCGTAATTTTCTTGTTTCTAGTTGTGGCCTTTTCTTTTCCGATAGAAAAGTCATTATTTTGGCATTTTTTGGAAAGCTGGTTTGGTGGTGCTGAATTCTTGTAGCTTCTTCTTGTCTGTAAAGCTTTGATTCCTCTGTCGAATCTGAATGAGAGCCTTGCTGGGTAGAGTATTTTTGGTTGTATGTTTTTCTGTTTCATCACTTTAAATGTATCGTGGCACTCCTTTCTGTCCTGTAGAATTTCTGCTGAAAAATCAGATGATAACCTTATGGGGATTCCCTTGCATGTTATTTGTTGTGTTTTCCCCCTTGTTGCTTTTAATATTTTCTCTGTCTTTAATTTTTGTCAGTTTGATTAGTATGTGTCTCATTGTGTTCCTCCTTGGGTTTATCCTCTGTGCTTCCTGGACTTGGGTGACTGTTTCCTTTCCCATTTTAGGGAAGTTTTCAGCTATAATCTCTTCAAATATTTTCTCAGGCCCTTTCTCTGTCTCTCCTTCTGGAACCCCTATAATGTGAATGTTGGTGGACTTAAATGTTGTCCCAGAGGTCTCTTAAACTGTCCTCATTTCTTTTCATTCTTTTTTCTTTAATCTGTTCTGCGTCTGATTTCCACCATTCTGTCTTCCAGCTCACTTATCCATTTTTCTGGCTTATTTATTTTGCTATCAGTTCCTTCTAATGTATTTTTCATTTGAGTTAAGGTATTGTTCATCTGTTTGTTTGTTCTTTACATTTTCTGGCTCTTTGTTAAACATTTCTTGTGTCTTCTTGATCTGTGCCTCCATTTTTTTCCGATTTTGGATCATCTTTACCTCATTACTCTGACTTTTTATTCAGGTAGATTACCTGTCTCCACTTCACTTAGTTGTCCAACTAGGGTATTATTTTGTTCCTTTGCCTGGATTTGTGTTTTTTTTTTTTTTTTTTTGCAGTACGCGGGCCTCTCACTGTTGTGGCCTCTCCCGTTGCGGAGCACAGGCTCCGGACGCGCAGGCTCAGCGGCCATGGCTCACGGGCCTAGCCGCTCCGCGGCATGTGGGATCCTCCCGGACCGGGGCATGAACCCGTGTCCCCTGCGTCGGCAGGCGGACTATCAACCACTGCGCCACCAGGGAAGCCCCTGGATTTGTGTATTTTTGTTGATAAAAAATTAAAGTGAAATTTAAAAGCTGAAAGATTAAAAAGGGGGAAAGGTGTATAAAATATTTTTCTCTTATCTCACAGATTTGTTGTGAATATCAAATATGAAATTTTTGTCTTAAGTGAAAGTAGATCATACATTTTAAAGTTACACCAAGTGAATAATTTATGGCCCAGAAAAGAATAAGCTCCTAGAAAATATTCTCAATTTTTACAGTTGAAAAAACTGAAGTATATTGAAAATACCAAGTCCAAAAGTATTCATAGGGTTTTCTGTTTTTTACTGGACCTTTATCTAAGAGGTCTGATTCATGAAAAAGTTTAGATGTGCTTGCTTTCTATTTCCAGATTTGGTCTTAGTCTTTTCTGATAAGAAAACGGTAACACAAGGTGGTAGGTTTAAGTGATCTTTTCAGATGAAGAAACTGAATCCTTGAATGAACTTCTTTGTGGAATTTGTCTATATATAACTTGCTTATTTATAACTGTTAGTTTTGGTTTTTGTTTCACATAAAATGACAAAGCTAAACTTTTAAAATATTTAAAAAGAAATGTATTTTTTTCTGTTCTAAAGTAGATAAATATTTATTTCATTGGTTCTAGTCAAATGAAATAGTTTTTAAAAGTACAGGCAGACCTTGGTTGAAAACAGCCCTGTCCCTTATTAGATTTGTGATCTTGAACAAGTCAGTTAACCTCATTGGTACTCAGTTTCTTTTTCTATAGAGATAGCAGTACTTCACCAAGCTGTTATAAGAATTAAAATAAGATGATAGTTTTATACTTGGCACAGAGTGTGGCACATGGAGTGCAGTCAGTAAATGGTAGGTGCTGCTTCTCCTGTTTGGTTTGGCAGCAGGTTAGATCACAGAACCAGAGTAGATTTAGAGAGAAGACTCATTGTCCTGACCATGTTATTCTGCCAGTATTTTACTAGATTGACTGCTTAAGCTGTGATCATTTGTATAAATTATACAAATATATATAATTGTGTAACCCCCCCCACACACACAACACATTTTTAAAATTAAGCCAGTGACCATAGGAAGGATAAACCAGGATGGGTGGGGAAGGACAACAAAGGCTTGGCTGTGGGTTTTCTGTTGTAATTTATCACAATTTATTTTGACTTAAGAAGTGATAAGTTTTGGGGTTTTTTGCAGGTGACTTTTTCAAAGAAACCTCTGCATAAATAAGTTTTTTTTTTAATACAAAATTTAACTTTATGTGTGAATAGGTTCTGATAATATATGTATTTTTAATCTTAGGGTACAGCTTGTATGTATTTCAAGCGCTTTTATCTTAATAACTCAGTAATGGAATATCACCCCCGGATAATAATGTGAGTATAAGCCTAATTTATTGATTTTCATTTAAGAAGACTTTTATACTATTTGAGCATGTGTGTGTGAAAAAATGACTTCCTAATAAAGGGTAATTTAGACTTGCATTCTATTCTGAACTTAAGATCCCTCCTGATACTCATTAATATACCTGTATAATTCTTTCTTCCCTGTAATACTCATGGCATCTGTATTGGCACTTGTCCAAATTCAAATTCTGGTTTTCTTAAACTGGCTTCCATAATATCCCTTTCTGTTAGCCAAACCTGTCTTCGCCCGTTTGCTCTGACTGAGAATCATTTACGGTAACTTCTCTTCCTGTACATCCTGTCAGTTTACAAGTCCTATAGTTCCATAGTCATTTCACTTGAACAAAGGTCTGTTGTGTTTCTGCCCTCTGCTAAGCACTGTGCATATCGTTAAAAATAAGGATGAAGTTAGTATGAGACTCATCAAAGAACTTGCTGTCAATCGTGCTGTCCCTGTGTATTTTCTCTTTTTCATTTCCATTTCTACCAGTCTAGGTCAGGCCCTTGTTACTTCCAGTCTTGGTTTTTGTGGTAATCTTATTATTAATTTCTCACTCTGAAATTTATGTAGTAGCCATGAGAGTTTCATAGGTTTGTTCCTGAGGTAATAATCCCCTATTTAAATGTCCTTGGAGACTTCCACTGATGGCTTTCCATAATGTTTCTTTAACATACCTTTCTTCTCAGGCCCATGTGTACTATTATTTTTTCTCTTCCATCTATATTTCATGATGCTGAGTACCCTTATTCTTCAGTTATTTTGTTTTTCCAGATACTTAGGCTGAACTATATAAAACTGGCATTAAGTTACTAATGATTGAATGCTGTGGCACTGTTATAGAGTTCAACCTAATTTTTATAGTCTCTGTATGGATAAAAAGATTAAACAGGAAACTCTCTTTTTTTAAATCAATTTCCTTAGATGTCTAGTATAGTCATTTGTGAATATTAGGCAATTTTAGAACATATTTTAGAAATATTTTGGTATTCCTCAAAGTATATACATAACCTTCCCCTTATTTTTTCCTCCAGGCTCACTTGTGCATTTTTGGCCTGCAAAGTGGATGAATTCAATGTGTCTAGTCCACAGTTTGTTGGAAATCTGCGGGAGAGTCCTCTTGGACAAGAGAAGGCACTTGAACAGATTTTGGAATATGAACTACTTCTTATACAGCAACTTAATTTCCACCTTATTGTCCACAATCCTTATAGACCCTTTGAGGGCTTTCTCATTGATTTAAAGGTAATCTTGCTGACTAAAGTAAACTGGTGGAGTAAACTCCTTTGCTACTGTTCTTTAACCAAAATAATCAAAATTTTATGATAACTAGTAATGATCGTAATTGTTACACAGTTAGGCTTGCTAAAATGTGTTTGGCCTGGACTTCTAGGGCAATGGTTCTCAAACTTCAGTGTGCATCAGAATCACATGGAGGGCTTATTAACTGAGATTGTCAGACTGTAGTTCTTGAGCTTCTGATCTAGTAGATTTGCAAATACTGGTCCAGGGACCATAATGAGGACAATTGTAATGCTTTTAAAGACTTAAGATAACTCTTCTAACTCAAGTATACTGTCTTGGATCTTCATACATACAAAATTCTTAATTCTAAACTACAAGATTGCTAACTGACTTCTATTTTTAGAAATTTTACAAAATTCTTAATTTTAAACTAGAAGATTGCTAAGTGACTTCTATTTTTAGGGCGTTGTGAACTGAAGTCAATATGTGGGCATCAAAAATAATAGTAAATAAATGTTTTGTCAGAACATTGACAAAAGCAACTTGTTTTGTTTTGGCCCTGAAGAAGGACTTCGGATAGTGTGAGTTAAGTGAACAGAAGTCAAAAACTGGTTCATTCATCTTGAGTGGCCAAATTTGGGTGCCTTCTATATGTCAGACATGGTGCTTGAGGATGTAGTCAAGAACAAGACAGGAACAGCCTCCACTTTATAGGCTTTACAGTCTAATGGGAAAGACAATCATATATTCAGTGTGCTAATTGTTAACAGAAGGGGAAATACAGGGTACTTTAGAAGGAGATAGCAGATTGAGAGGAAGGGGAGACAGTTCTGAGAAAGTGTAATTTGAAGTAAAATTCAGAGCAAGAGTAGGGATTGGGTGGTGGAAGAGCATCCCATTCAGAGAGACTTTTCTGGCCAAAGGCCCAGACTTAACAAACCATGGTGTACTGAAGAACCTAAACAGAACTTAGAGGTAAATGGGGAGGATTGCCACGGAGTGCTGCCTGAGTGGAAGGCAGAGTATAGACAGTGGAGGTAACGTTACAGATTTTGAATAGAGCAATGGGATACCAGTGAAAGGGTCAAGTCTAATGAGTGGCGTGATTAGGTTTGCAGCTATAAAAAACATGTTGGCAAACTCATGCATCAGCCTGCGTCAGATGTTTATTGCACACCTGTATGTGTCAGGCATAACATGCAGAATGGATTCGAATGGATGAAGGGATACCAGTTGGGTTGCTGTTATAGTAGTTCAGGCAGAAAGACAGTGGTTGGTTTGACTCATGAAGTGGTAGTGGGTACAGAGAGAGCTTCTTGGGCTTTAGAATCAGTAGAGCTTGAGGAATGATTGCGTACAGAGAGCGAGGACACTGGAAGAACCCCCGGGTTTCTGGCCTGAGCGTATCGGTGGATGGTGGTACACATATACAGGAAACAGTGGCACAGGAGAGATTTATTGATGGTGGTGGGGTAGGGATTTGATGAATTTGGTTTGGGACATGATGAATTTCCATTGCTTGCAAGACATTCAGGTTGGTAGATATTTGTGTCTGGAGGCCAGAGAAGATGACTAGGCTGAAGGCATAGATTTGCGCATCACTGCCGCCCCAGGAAGATTTAAAGTGGATTGGTCATAAGGACCATTTATTTAAAGGGTAGCTAGAGAAAAGTAAGAAGCTAGTAAGAAGACTGAAGAATATCCAAAGAGGTAGGACTTTTGGAGAAGTGAAGGGAAGTAGAATAAGCTCTCCAATCCTGCTCAGAATTCAGGCAAAGTAAAAGTTGACATTTGCTAGATTTAGTGCCAGAAAGGTGACTTGTGATCTTGGTGAAATTAGTCTTCTTGGAGTGTGAAGGAAAAAAGCAGATTGGAGCTGGTTGGGGAATAGAAGGTGAGAAGACAAGTGTATATAACTTGGATTAAACAGCTTGTCTTTGAAGTGGAAAAAGAAGATGGGATAATTGAGAAGATGGGGGGAACTGCTAGAAGTAGAAGAAAGGAACAATTTTTTGTCATGTTTTGTTTTGCACGAGAAACTGATTTAGAACGCTAGTAGAGAAAGCTTAATGGAACATGTGTAGCTCAAGTTTTCCTTTGGAGTGTGGTAGAAGGGCCTGGCATGGGATTTTGAAGCAAGGTAGAAGAACTGGCTGTTTCTCTTAACCGAGGGAAAGAGGAAAGCATGGGTGAGGATAACGTTATGTTTGGGGATTTGGCCATAGCAGGAAATAGTGTCTTTGTTATCAACAGAGATCATTTTCTGAGAGCAGTGGAGTTCCTGAGAATTATCAAAGACATTGAGTCAGGTAGAAAGTGTTTAACATAATCACTGAAAAATGGGAGAATACATTTTCTGTGGAATATTGTAGCTAGGCAGTGTTGAGAGCCTTGTTGAGGTCAGTGAACCTGAATTTATAGTAATATTACCAGACCTGTTGGTAGTATTGTTTTCTCTAGCAGCACCCAGAAATCTGGGTATAGTTGCAAAGCAGAAGGTTGGTTGAATTCGACCACTATTGAAGTTTTGCTGGAAATATGTTGGCAGCATACTGGGGCAGGGAATGGAAGAGGGAAATGAGAACCAGTGGACACTGGTGAGTAGAAGCAAGTATAGGGATAAGGAACCAGAGGTCCTAAGGAGGAAGTCAAAGAACAGCTGTGAAGTAATTGAGCAAATGTAGGTACTGGGGAAGGGAATGCTGTGGTCAGAGTAGAATGTTGGATTTGTCATCAGAGGTCAGGCATTTTGGGATGACAAGACCTGTGTGTGATTGTACAGTTGACTCTGGCTATTTTGTTTGAGAGTATAGAAAAGATTTCTTACTGCTTTGGGACTTGAATGTAGATATCTGAAATATATCTAAGGTTTTAGGATTTAGGGTTCATTTTAAAGGGTAAGAATGGTTAGAAAATAGGGGATCATCCATATTTCTTGGGCATATACTAAAAATAATTCTGTAATCAAACAAAGATTCATTTCCCAAAAGTAAATTTTTAGTATTTAGGAATTTCAAATCAAAATGAGGTGGTGCTTTGGTTTCTGAATGTGATCTTACAGGAGTTACTGAAAGTATCCTGTGTTAAGCACTTTCTGGTTTATAGGAATAGTTTTGTACTGTTATTATTCCATGAGACCCTCAGAAGTGATAACATTTGCAAACTTTCTTTCTAGACTCGCTATCCCATGTTGGAGAATCCAGAGATTTTGAGGAAAACAGCTGATGACTTTCTTAATAGAGTTGCACTGACGGATGCTCACCTTTTATACACACCTTCCCAGATTGCTCTGACTGCCATTTTATCTAGTGCATCCAGAGCAGGAATTACTATGGAAAGGTATTATTTTGTGTTTTAACTTAGATTAGACTCAGTCCCTCAGTTTATTCCTTCCTGGAGTCCCAAGTTTTTAAGTAAGGTTCACTTTGTAATGTTAGTCCTTCATATCTCCTGTGGTTGAGCGTTGTTGAGGGCAAGTGAGGGAAGAAATGGAATCACCTTTTAAGGAAATATTTTAAAATTCAGTAAAATATTTTTGAGCTAAGAGGATCCATTTACGACTGAAGTAGAATTAAATTAGGTGATCCTCAAAAGACTGATAACAGCTACCAATATATGGCAAATTTAGAAGTTTTGTGAACTGGTAAGCAGCATGAGTGCAACAAATACGTCTGCCTTGTTTTATCATTAATCTCCTGCTGTGGAGCATGTGTGGCACATGGAATTCAGTAAAGATTTGTTGAATGAAGAATACTTTAGGGAATGTCCAAATGAATTTTAATTAACTATAGATACTAATAGCTGATACATAAGTGCGCACTGAGAACCAGGCTCTGTGATAAGCACTTTACATGAACTAAATTCACTTGATTCTTAAGATAATATCTTGTGTGAAGGTCAATTACATATTTATTATATTCATTTATAACTAACTCAAGCACAGGCTAGCAGTAAGTTAGACTTTAAAAATCTTTACATTTAATTTCTTTCTAGCAATTTAATTTCTTTATACCTTCGAAGTTCTGCTTGATTCATTCCTAGAAATAGCTGAGGAGGAAAGATGATAAAACTTTCTAAATTTAAACTTTTCTGCATGTTTGTAATCCCTCATCTGTAATTTCATAATCCATTGATCCAGTGGCAGGAAACATGAACAGATGTGATTTAGTCTTTATTCAACTGAATGGGAATAGTTTTAGGTTTCTTTGCAGAAATATTAATGTTACTGATTACAAGATACTGCCCCAGAATATCACTGAAGTATTTCACATTTCGTGGTATATACACCATGTTAAGTTTCTAAGACATGAATACTGAATTTCAAAACAAATCCAAGATAAAGGATTGTGGGCTTGTATTTTGTTTAATTTATGGTATGCCTCTTCTGTATAAACACAGCTCACCAACTGTATATAAGTATATACATTTAATCCCAAAGTGATCTATACCTTCATTTATTTACTAAGCAAACCTTTATGGAGGTTTTTTTTTTTTACATTGCCTTCTGTGTACCATGCACTGTACTATAATGTAGAAATATAAGAATGAACAAGCTATCCTTGTAGGAAGGGTGGCCATGCAGATTGATACCTATGGAGTTTGCGGGTATGGAGCTTCCATAGTGTAAGGGGAAAAGCCTCTTTTTCACAATTCAAACAACCAGTTGTTTGCTTAATCTGTTTAAGCATTGTATCTTATGCAGGTATATGCTAATTTTTCAGTGGTGAGATTTTCCTTACGTCAGTAGAGAGGGATGAAGGATCCTAAGGTCCAAATTAGAGTGTATTTCATCTTAGAAGTTTAGTTAGTTATAATTTCAGATAGGCAGGTGAAAGTGAAATTGTGGTACCTTGGGCTCATTGCAAATTGAATACACTTTTGTTGCATTCCCAGGGACTATAGACATTTGGGCATTTTTTTCCCTTGAGGAAATGCTTTCAAATTATTTTTAGCTTCTGACATCCTTTGTAACTTTTGAGATACATGGAAATTGCCTTTATGTTTATTACTGATTTCAAAAGGGGGGAGTCCTTGTGCTGTTGTAATATTCTGAATGAGGCTTAAGATTATTAGTCATAGAATGTTACATTGTTGTTGATTAGAGGTTTCTTCTTTTTCATTGGATTTAGAGCTTTATTTTGTATTTCCTAGTTTGACTTCTTAGGTAATGAAAAAAAAACAAAGATGTCAAAAGTGTGAGGAGTTTTAGGGAGAAAAGTGAAAGGAAAAAACCAATTGTTATTTTGAATTACTGATAACGAGAAATGTATTAGTTGTTAGGGGAATTATTGATTTCCATATCTAAAATGAAACTCCCACAATAGACGATGAAGGTGTAACAGCAAAGGTAGTTATCAAAACTTTGTAATGTAGTTTAAATGATTTTGAGAGTTTAAAAGACATACAGCAACAAAATTTCTTAAAGAATTGTCTTTCTAATTTTTGTTGTTTTATTTCACCCAAGAGAAAAATTAAGTTTTTTTTACATTCATGTTTGAAAGATTACGTTGCCTTGAGAATCTGTTCACTTGGGCTTTTATCAGTTATAGATCAAGTTCAAGTATATAAAACCTCAGAGTAACTAAAAATTTAAAAATAGAAATTATATTTTTATACTGTCATTAGTTCCAAGAAAACAGATAATTGGGCTTTATGTACATTTATGGAATAGTATTAACACCTTTAATCTGGACTTGATGCAAAAAAGATGTAATAGATTTGTAAAGCATGGGGTGATGTTCTTATTGGTTTGAATACCTGTTTGTCCCAAGAAGAGCAATTATAGTTAACATGGACTTGATATTAAGGGGAGAGAGAATCCTTACTAGTGCCAGGTTTTAGCTCTGCTGCTACCTGACTTTATTCATAACTTCTCTGTCCCTGTGACTCAGATTCCTCACCTGTAAAATGAGTGAGATTAGACTCATAGGTCTAAATATTAAACACTTAACATGAAAAGTACTGAGTAATGCTCCTGTTAGTTTCATATCATTTTCTCTCTGAATATATTATGGAAGTTAAATTAACTTGAACATAAAGCGTTTTGAACCTAGTATAAATTGTAGTAAATCCTTAAGATTGTAAGAGATACAGATTATAGTTTAGTAGAGTTCAAAGTATTGTTATTTAACAGTTTTAAAGTAAATTTATTTAAAAACTGACCTTGATTATGAAATGAACATGGAGGAAAATAATTTATGATGTCATATTTTCTCAAGATGCTATGTGTTCAATAGATTTAAATTTTTTTCCTTTCTTTTCCAGTTACTTATCAGAAAGTCTGATGCTAAAAGAGAACAGAACTTGCTTGTCACAGTTACTAGATATAATGAAAAGTAAGTAAAACAGAACACTTTATAAAATACTCTTCTATCACAAAGCTACTTTCTAAGTAAATAACATCCTGGTATTTAACTTGAGATAACAGATTATTCAGATTTACTTATATTGAGTTATTGTATCATGGAGGCATGAAGGATACATTGGTGAAGAACAAATAGAAGGTACATGAAAGAAAGTAGTTTTTACATAGAACATTTTAGGAAAGTGAAAATATAATCAGATTCAGAAAGGATTGAGATTCAAAACAGGGTCCCTTTAAAGTATACCCGAATATGGTGAGCACTGAAAAAGATCTCAGGGAATTAAAGCCTAATTAAATTTGAAACTTCCATTTTGTAGGTAAATTAGCTTTAACTAGTTAATATGTGTCATTTGCTAGTTCTGCCAGTATTTTGAATTTGGCCCAATGAAACTGATTTCAGGCTCTTGGGCTTCAGAACTGTGGGAGAATCCATTCTGTTGTTTTAATAAGCCTTACTAAGTTTGTGGTAATTTTTAATAGCAGCCTCAGGAAACTAACATAGCTCCTCACAACAAAGAATTATCCAGCCCCAACTAGTGTCGATGCTGAGAAACACTGTCTTAAGGGGCTTTTTTTTCTTCTTTCACTTTTTAAAAATACAGTTGGTTTACAATGGTGTGTTAGTTTCAGGTGTACAGCAAAGTGATTCATATTCTTTTCCATTATAGGTTATTACAAGATATTGAATATAGTTTCCTTAGCTGTACAGTAGGTACTTGTTGAGTCAGAACCTCCACTAACCTGGTTAGCTAGGTTAGCCAGTCCTTTCCATTTTCATACTTGCTCATGTCACACTGCATGCTCATGGCTACTAGAGTAGTCGTTAGGGTTAAAAACTGTGTGTTTGTTTGTTTCCAAACCTTTTGTGCCAATTGTCCTTGTTAATAAAATTTGTGGTTTAAATACTGAATAAACCAATAAAATATGAGATTGAATATCTTGATCTTGGATGACAGGGAGTACTTCTTACATGTTTTATGTTTCAAAAGTCAACATGCTTCAGGGTGTGGAAGTATCATTTCTTATTTCTTGGCTTGAAATGATCTTTGATGCCTTCCCTCTTTGAGAAAAATGGATTTGTGATTTACGAATCATAAGGTAGGTTTTCAGTTATACCACTAGAGGGTTCACTTCCAAAGCTAATCGCAGTTTGGCCATAGACATTTGGATCAGGGAATTTAGTAGGTAGAAGAGGTCTTAAAGGTAACTCACTGTGCTCATTTTACAGCTGACAGTTTTATTACTGATTTTGTCTCAGTACCTTTATTTTATTCCATTTGTTTTAGTAAAAAATAAGAATAGTTCTTGATAAAGGTATCTTATTCATCATTTTTCACACAAAGGTATTGTCCTAAGGGTGTTAAGTCACTAGTATTAATTCAATTGCAAACACTGCTTTATTTGCATTATGAGATAAGACACTCATTTGGAGCACGTGGCTGGCTAATAATAAGCCCTGGATCTCTCATCATTTCCCTAATAAATCTTGAGATTTATGTTCTTTGGTTTATTGTAGTTGAATAACAAAATGGATCAGGGTAGAGGATGTTTCTGCGATTTTAAAGTCAGTGCTGTTACTCTAAAGAGGACATATTTGTTTTCTTGGTCATATACTTCATTGTATAGGTTTTGTATTTTGTTAAAGCAAAGGATCACTGACATGTTTTTACTAAGCATCTTCCCTTCATTACATGTTATGTAATAATGGTTTTCTTTGTAAATAGTAGTACACTCTTGGCCTACCATCTGTAGGATAGAATCTTATGAATATGGTTGGTGGCAGGGAACAAAGCTTGTTTACTAAATCATGTAGGGATTTTTTAAAAGCCTTATTAAAACTAAGCAAAAAGTGACCATGGTAGGATTTTAAAAAAATACTGACTAGTAGAGCATGCTTATCTTTAGGCTGTACATGATGTGGGCTAAGCATCAGACAGCTATAATAACTTGAACTAGAAGTATGGTGTTCATTGGATTTTAATGTGGAACAGTATTAATCCTGGTAAGAATAATCACATTTCAAGAGTGTTTTTTGTTCCCAAAACTAGATGGGGAAACATCATTCAACTCCCTTATGAGAACAAGGCTTTTTATTATCTGGTATAAATGCTTTTTTTATCTCCACATAGACATGAGGAACTTGGTAAAAAAATATGAACCACCCAGACCTGAAGAAGTCGCTGTTCTGAAACAGAAGTTGGAGAGATGTCACTCTGCTGAGCTTGCACTTAACATAATTACGTAAGTAGATGTGAGACTGTTAATTCAAGAATAGATATAATTGTTACTGTCTCCAGCTAGTCCTTAAATTAACTTAATTGGTAAATGTTTGCTCATGTGGGGAAAACTGACTTACCCATTAAATCAGATTTTTTTTATTGACTGGAGATTTCTAATAGGATTAAACACGAGATAATAAATTACGAATTTGGCTTTCACAGTACATTCTGCTCCTGCTATGACTAATGTGTTCTTTGGCTTGTGGGCCCTGTCCTGTTCTGTTACTCCTTGTGGGGTCCCCTGGGCAGAGTCTTCCTAGGGAAATCCTGCACCTCTTCTTGCCCTTTTAATCTTTCGGTTCTTTGTAGGTCTGGTATCTCCTCTGAAGAACAAGTATACTGTTCCACACTTAATTCTGTTAGCTAGGGTGGGGAAACTTGGCACATTTTCTCTCAGTGGTAACTTTATATTGAAGACAGAACCAATAGGAAAATGTGCTGTTCGATCTCTTCTTGCAGCCATAAGGAACACTGTTAATGTGTCTTATTGATTTGTAGGCTGAATGTGGAAATCACCATTTTCAGGTTCTTTATGCTTTGCAGTTTGAAGGATCTACTTAACCCTTTTGACATATAAAACAATTGAGGATATGGGCAAGTATAGGAATGGTAAAACTATTGTTTTCTATTCCGTGGAATGCATTCTGTAAAATTTGGTAAAACTATTATTTTCTATTCCGTGGAATGTATTCTGTAAAATTTACTGGGGGTTAGCTCTGGCATCTGAACAGTAATATGCATTTGAGATGTTTCTGATCTCTAATCGGAGACTGTATCCTATTGGATAATATATGAGAAGCCAGAACAGCATTCCAAGGTCTTCAAATCAGGAATACATGACTCAAATTCTTTAACTATAAAGTTGTAGTAGGAGAATATCGAAGGACTTATCAAGTGTGCAACATGTGGGACTATATTATATTTGTAGCTGTAACTGTAAAACATGGCTTAGCATAGAACTTAAAATTGGTAAATTTCGTTCCTGGGTTTCAGTGGTAACTAAGAGGAAGGAAGGAGTGGTGGCAGAGAGGTAAAGAAAAATGTTGACTTTAATGAATGAAAGTATTAAAGCACTGATTTATAATCTTTTCACATTGATTTTGAAATGGGCTTAGACCAGGTGTTGGCAAACTATGGCCCATGGGCCAAATCTAGGCCACTACCTGTTTATAGTAGTAGTCTTATTGGAACAGAGGTACACCCAGTAGTTTGCATTATTGTCTACTGCTGTTTTCACACTATAGCAGAAGAGTTGGGTAGTTGTCACAGAAACTGCATGGCCTACGAGGCCTAAAATATTTACTCTCTGACCTTTTCAAAGAAAATTTTGTCAACCTCTGAATTAGACCATTGAACTATTAATCCTACCCTTCCACCTAGGTAATGGACCATAATCCAAAATTCCTAATTGCCAGAATTTACATCTTACTCCAGGTGACCATTTGCTTTGCACTGTGTCAAGCAAATCTTGCATATCTATGAGTACTTGAGGGGTGCTTCTCAAACTGTCTGTAAAGGACTGTTGGTTTTCTTTTTAACCCATTACAGACCTATACTTCTGTAAAATGTAACAACCAATTACTTAGAAAAACAAAATAAAAAGACATAAAAAATAAGCTTAAATTTTATTAGAATCAACAGTCATAAATTAATCTATCAAATTGCTATAAAAGTTTCTAAACATACACTTAATTTCTGTACTTATCTCATTGCACACTGGAAATGGTTCATGGACCAGCAGCACTGGTCCATGGACCACACTTATAAGTACTACTTTAGGGTAAAATATCTTTCCTTGGTCTTTAAAATTCTTTTATCTTTTTCAACACACAATAATATATTGTCATTATTAAAGCCAGTTAATACAGGTAAACCAAAGTTCTCTTTGACCAAAACCTAAATTCCAGTTTCAACTGAGAGGTAACTTACAGTTGGTGTTTTACCTTTGCCAAGCTTTTCTCTGTGTATGTGTATATGAAATAATTTTTCTTTTCATTGTTTTCATATAAATTGTATAACATTTAACAGTATCAGTCTTTAACTTTTGCCAGTCTGGGTGCAAAAATAGTATCATGTTGGTATTTTAATTTGCATTTCCCCTAATACTTTGAAGCATTGATATTTCTGTGTTTAACAATCATTTGTGTTTCTTCTGTATTGCATAATTATAACCCGTGCCCAACTTTCTTGTGTTATTTTCTTGTAGTTCTTTTTATATACCCATCTTTCTATATATATATCATATAGCTATTTTCTTCTATTGTTTCTTTCACTTTGTTATTTAGGCACCTTGTCTTTTGCTTCACACTCTTACATCTGAACACCTTTCTTACCCTAAATTAATCAGTATTTTATTTTGCTTTTTGTTCAGCTGTAAAAGCAATTTACAATTGTTTGTGCCTGGTTTGAGGTAGAAATCACATGTATTAATTTTTGTTCAAATAAGTAACCTGTTGTGCCAGCCATTTAAAAATATTTCATGATTTTCTCTAGTTATTTTAAATACTCATTTATTACAGATTAAAGCCCTGTATATACTTTGTTGTTTTTTGCCTGTCTGCTCTGATCATTGATACTTGTAACTCTTTGCTGATACAGTCAGCCCTCCGTATGTGCAGATGCAGAGCACCAACTGTCCTGTTGCCATTTTATATAAAGGACTTGAGCATCCAAGGATTTTGGTATCCATGGGGGGTCCTGGAACCAGTCCCCCTCATACCAAGGGACAACTACCACACTTTTAATTACTTAGTTTACATCTATAGTGTGTGTTTTGATGTTAAGTGGGACGAGCTCCCCATGCTTTGTTCTTTTTCAGATTCTTTTGCTATTTTTGCAGCATCTTTCCCAGGTCAGAGTTTGACTTGATAAGCTCCATGAAATTTTTTTTAGAATTTGAATTAGAATTGCATTGAATTCAGAGGAATTTGAAAGATATTGTCTTCCTGTCCATAATTTTTCACCTCTTTCCCTTTATCCAGGCTTTGTTCTTCAATAGATGTATCTCATAGCCTTGCTAGCTTATAGATTCTGTTGCCAGTATAAGATTGCTTGTTGATGGTTGCTTAATTACAGGAAAAAGAGGAAAGGTTATGAAGATGATGATTATGTCTCAAAGAAATCCAAACATGAGGAGGTATGTTCTCCAAAGGTAAATTTTAAGTTATCATTGCTGTATATTCTGGTACAACCATAATGTTAAGATTTTACTGTTCCAGAGTGCAAGCATTATAGACAGAGGTGTTGGCTACTGGAAAGCTTTCATTTCTTTTTTTGCATCCTTTATGTACATTGTCCATTATTAGAGGAATTTGTCTCACTTCTGTCTTGGCCTGTTCTGAAGCAGTATAATAGTTACTTGATGAAGAATCCCTCCTAAGGTCATAGAAGGCAGTAGGGATATATTTTTTGATCTTCAAGGATTCTTCTCCTACCCTTGTTTAAAAAAAAATTGTACCTGGCAAGTCAGATAAAAATGAATAATCAGAAGCAGAAGTTCACAATTGTAACGTTTATTCCTGTCACTGGACTAGTCTGGTGAGACCATGCCATAGTATTATAAGGTTAAACTGCTACACATTTTCCTGGTTTATTTACCTGTTATAATCAGCATAGCGAAAGGAGAACATTTTCCTAAAGGGAGGCAAGGAGGCCAAAAGGTAAACAGTACTGGTTATGCTTCAGTATAATGTTATCCTTATAACATTTTCTTTCCTTCTTAGGAAGAATGGACTGACGATGACCTGGTAGATTCCCTCTAACCATCTGAAATTGATTTGTCAATGCTAACTAATCAACAGAAGGATGAAGCATATCTGGCATTTAACTTTAAAAACGAAGTAATGTGAAAGCATCAAAATATATGCAACTTTTCTATTTATGTTATTTAAAAGGTTTTCCTTTCAGGGTAGCTTTATGTGAAATAAAACATCTTCAAAGGAGCCAGAATAGCACCTGGTTTGGGTAATCTTGTGCCACCATGACTAATATCAAATCGATCTTTCTATGGTAGCCAAATTAAAGCTGTAATTTATTTGCCTATATTGTTTATACAGGATGTCATTAAGCAAACTTATCCTTTTCTGAAAAGGCACCACAAAAAACAAAACTTAGTAGTCAGTTTAAAAAGTGCTAAGGAATGTTGGCTACTATAGCATTCAGGTATTTAACTGTGATCTTATTCAGTTTCTAGAGCTGGAACCAAATTATGAAGGTCTGTCAGATTGTTTCTGGAAAATGGGGTTGAAGGAATTCTGAGAAACTCAATTGCCCTAAATCTAAGTAAGTTTTACAGATGCAAACCTCTCCTCAGTGTCAGTGCATCCCAGGATGTACTTTTCCATAAAGTGTAGGTACCATTTAATTACATTGCAGTATTTGAAGGTAGTATTTACTATATGCACATCCTTTAATAATTCTTTATATTTTAGGTTTGCGTTGTTTTAATTTCCTTCTCATTGAGGAATGAGGAATAAAATTCACGAAGTGTGATTTTATAAAAGTGGAGGGGAAGAAGCCAAAATTGACAGTCCTTCACTGCAGTCCTGGTGAAGCAGTGGTCCTGCCAGGCTCTAGACAGAAAGGCAAACTGTTTAGAATTTATCTTGTTTCTTTTTTAGGTCACTAAAGTTTGGCGTCAGAGCATGGTCCACATTTATCTCTGAAAATTTTCCTACCCAGCCCCTTTAAAAAAATGTTTCGAGGTTTCATTTCATCATTGACCAGCTAAGTTACTCCAAGGCCTACAAAGGTAAATGACAAGTTTCCTATTCCAGCTTAAGAGATAATAAGCATGTCATTAAAATAAAAAAAAAAAGTAGAGTGTCTTTAGGTTTGTGGGGTTTTTCTAGAAATAAAAGGCAGGAGAAGCAGTTCAGATTGAGAAATGACAGGTCAGTATGGTTAAAACTGAGATGTGAGTAGTGGGAGAGAACAAATTGCTGAGCACTAGAATCTAGACGTTTTTGCATATTGTTGAAATGTTTTCGGAGATGTCCATATCCCTTTTAGTCTATCCTGGAAGGAGACCAAATGGCATACTATATTGTCTAACTGAAAAGCAGAGGGGAAAATATGGAATTGGGTTGACATCAAGAAAAAGGAGCACCTGGTGTGTTTGTTAGTGTTTTGCTATCACTGTTCAACTGTGATTGCAGCTACTTCAGGGCTAGCTACCTATATATAAATAACAGCATTTAATACTTGCAGCTAACTGAGGGTTCACAAAATTTCTGCATAGTATAGTTTTAACACTTTATTGCTTCCAAAGTGTTGCTCTTAGAACCTAGGCCTTTAGAAAATTTTTTTTTTACTGGGGAAATGCTTTTCCCAGTACATCCCTGTCTGGCTCTCCTTGTAGGCCTTCTCTACCCTGCACAGTTATGGGAGGGAAGGAATCATTAACAAATACATAATGGAATCCTTCAAAAGGGGCCTTGCTCTGGTACTAAATTTGAACTGCCCCTAAAAGGAGGAAGAAAATGAAATTAAATGTTTAGCTGTATTTAGACAGAAGTAATCAGATATTTATGTATCCCTTGGTTTTATTTTAACTTAACCCTTGTGAATACTTCACAAAAATACACATACAGAAGCAAATAAAACTATACAGTCAGTCAAACTAAATATCCAGCAGATACAACAAGTAGTCAGAAGGGCAAAGATGGATAGCTGTTCAGTGGCTGATGAAATTGTTTGCATAATTTAAAAAATCAACTTGGAATTAATGAATACTTTCAATGAAAGCATTCTAGGGTTTTTAAACATATAAAAGTAATTGGTAATCTATAAAACGGTTGAATGGGTAACATGCGTTGATCAGTACACAGTGACCAATAATACTTATTGAATTCAAACTATTTACTGTTGTAAACATTTAACAAAAAAGCATTATGAGATCTAAATACAGTCTTTGACAATTCGAACAAAATAAGTGGTATGTTTAAAAAATAAAGCTGATGAGCAATAGATCCATTCTATATATTTTCTTTCAACAGTTCCAGCAAAGAGAAATAGCAGTTATTTTAAAAAAGTATACAGCAAAGATTGTTCCTATTGTAATGGTAAACTCTGGAAACTGTAAATACAAATAGTCATTGAACAGTCAAACGGTCATATTCCTAATTCAGGAAGAAGTAACAGTAAGAGCAGTCTGCAATCCAGTTATACTCAATTGTCAACAGAGAATGCTTTTTTTCATAGTTCTGTTTCCAAGAGACAGCAAAACTTTGGCAATTGAATGTATTGAAAATATATTTTCCAAGTTCAAGATACGGTCATAGCATTGTGTGAAAGGTGATCTGTACACCAAGGCTCAGAGGTTGGTAAAGATTCCATATGTGGAAAAAGTGCAAATATCCTGCACAGATAGCTTACAAAGCTGCTGGCGCAGTTACTCACCAGCAGAATCTCGAGTTTTGTTTGCATAGTTCACACATCACTGGAATGTGGAAAGGTGTGCTATTTTTTGGCAAGAGCAAAGGAGACATTATACTGATGTAAATTACCATGTTGGGCATGCTGAATCCATGCAGAACACTGCGGCGAAGGCTGCTACCTGACATCATTAGTTTTTGTATACTGGTTTTGTTTTTGCTGAAGCAGCTCTGTTATAGCCAGAAGCTTTTTCAGTACGTGCTAGACAAGGAAAAACAGTATGAAAATAATTAGTAAATAAATGAAAGCTTGGTCAGATCTCAGGGATGGGAACCTGGATTTGAAAAAAGCCATATAAACACAAAGGAATAAATAAAATAATACCATTCTACTCAAAAAAAAGCATAAAATTATAAGTATGTATCATTCAGCCCTTGACTATTTCTGGTCATATTATTTTGGTCGAGATAGAAGAGAATTTTTGTACACTAAAATAAATAGAAACTCATCTGTGTTTGGCATTCTCATACCTATTTAGGCCAGAACTCTCTCTAGAATAGAACACCTTACGGAAGAAAGATTTATCATTATAAATGACACATCTCAAGCCCTATAGGAGCACATGAGGGCAGTCAGGATACAGCCTAATAATTCTCCAATAAGATTTTTTTTTTTAATATTTAAAGCAGGTCAGTGTAGCACGAAGGCATTGTACATGCCAAGGGCATATAAGTAGGTCCATGGCACATATTCTGCATAAGTTTCTCAAGTGACTGGAACCTAAATGATCCATGCTGTTATCTAAACTCGAAAAACCTTGAGAATTTTAGAATCTCAGATTGAGGAGAACTCAGAATCACCACTCTCAATGTGTTAATCTCTTCTATAAGGTTCTTGCCAAATGGTTGGCCACTGTGGTGACCGTTCTTAGAAACTGCCATTTTTGATAAGCTCTTCTAAGGCCACACTACACAATTTCTGGATCTGGGGCTTGAAATATTTTTGCCAATCTTCCTGAGTAATTCTCATGTGTTTGACAGTTTGAAAATTACTTGGCCATGCACCGTGTATGTGACAGAAGAGACAGAAAAAGCCACATCACTACTGACTTATCATTAGCTCACTTACCATTTTCATACATGCCAGTGAAGTGCATGAACACCACCATTTTTCAGTAGAGTTCACATTAACTTAAAAGCAAGATTTGACATTTTGCAGTATCAGAAATACGTAATCTTAGTCTGGGCTCATTATTCCTGTTTGCTGAGATCTTTGTGGATTATGATTCAGATTCTTAAAAATTTAATATAATTAATAAGACTAATTCAGCTATTTATCACCTCCCAAAGAATCTTATGTTGACATTCTGCTTAAGTGTGAGGAACATCATTGTTAAAAAAGGTTGGCAAAAACCTACCTGCTGTGCACCACGCTCGTTACTGAGCGTTCGCAGTTCATCTGAATGGGCCACACAAATCTCATGCAATGCTGCTAAATCACGGGAAAGGTCAGTTCTAGAATGCTCTGTAGTGTCCGGAAGTTCAGGTACATTCTTTAAGGGAATCATAAAACTGCATTTAGAAATACAACTCTTTATAATCTCTTGTGAAAAGATCCTAACTGGTACAGTAGATAAAATTTAACACATAATATTCTCTTAAAATGCTCTTAGATTTTGTGACCTCAGTATTCACACCAAAACCAAGTTTCATTTTCTTCAACCACATGGCAGAACATTGTGCAATATTTTTTTTTAAACTGGAACATAAATAATGCAAGCATTAACTGCCAATCTGGATTAAATGCAACCTAAACTTAAAATTCCTCCACTCCTTCAGACTAAGTTTCATTATTAAACTGCTATAGTTTGTCCAAATTGATCAGCATATATAAGTAAGAGCTACATTACGAAAGCATTGATGAGAACCTTTCAGGCCTATAATTATCTGTGGACTCTGCCCAAAACACTTGCTAACGTGTGGAAATGATGTGTTAATTATGGTATCTTCAGATAAGGATCATAAATAAATTAGTGCCAATACAGTACTACCAACTTGTTATAGTAACTAAGTATTGATTTCATTTTGAGCACTGGAATAAAATTTAACACGAGTTTAGATCACCAGTAGTTTTAAACAAATCTATTCTTCTCCCTAATGGTGACAGTATTTGTTATACACTCCTAAAAACTGCAAACACTCAGTTTTCTATGGTATAAAAAAATAATTAGAATATAATTCATTTATTCAGTGAATGAAGGCTTCTAGAGATGGGATGAAAGACAACCATATTTGCCTTTAAAGAGTTTACAGCCTAGTAGAGAAGACATAGACTAGATGTAAACTGATCAGAGTTATATATATCAAAGGATATGCAGAGGATACTTAAGAAGCAGAACAAAAGGTATTATTTAGTTCAGGTTTAGGGCTCAGCAAAGCCTGCCTGAAGGAGACGTTTTAGGTGAGTCTTGAAAGATAAATTTGACTTATATAGGTGTAAAGCAGTGAAAGAGTATGAGGAGACTGGAAGAGTATTATAATATTGGAATTCTAAGTAATCTGAAAGGCTAGATTGTGTGGCATAACTAGGAAAGTGATAGAGAAAGCTGGACTGTAGACATGTGATTATGGAAAGTAAATGGAATCCTAATCTTGAATCTATACCTAGAAATGTGGCTTGAGATAAAACTAGCTAGCCTTAAATATTGGACAGTTTCATACAGCTCCTTAAATATCACTATAGTAAAAAAAAAAAAAAATTTAGTCATGGACCAACTATATTTTTTTGGTAATTGGAAATATTTATATTCTTCAAAACTTCCCAGGAGTTCACATATAGGAACATGATGGACATTTAGCATCTGCTCCTTTATTTCTCAATTTCATTATCAATATGGGTCAACACTGTAAATTTCTTATACCTGAAGCTGCAAACTAGGGGCCCACAGGCTGTCCTGACTGGTTTGACTGTACAGTGGTGTGGTGGTTGTTTACTTGTGCTTTTAAGTGAATCTGACTGTATTAAAGCAGAACATTCTCCTACCCTAGCATTCCCTAGTGCCATACACCTGGCTAAATTCACATCTCTTTTCTGGTTTCTATATATATGAACTGAATTGCTAATGAATTTATTTAGCTTTTAATTGATTCACTATCTGAAGATCTATAACAAGAAAATTTAACTTTACTAAGAAATCCAGGGTCTTAAAAATTATTTTAAAAATCCCATTCTTAATTTTATAATCACAACTTATTTATAAATGCCTAAGTAAGGCATATGTAGTCCCTCTGAATGAAGTTTAACACCAAATCCATGTATTTTATTCTTAGAAAAGCCACAGGAACATACATTCTCCAGTCCGTTTACTTATTCAACTGGCCAGAACTGTGGGTCATCCATCTTGTTTCAGATTCCACACAGTTGCAGCAAAGTTAAAGTAGCTAAAGCAGCAACAGAATGTCATAGTGGTGAGGTGGGACAAACTAAAAATTGACACAGGCAGTTCAAAAGCCACAGTCCTCTATTCTTGGTATAAATCATTCAGTGTAAGAATAAATTGTTATAATTATATCAAATGAAGTAATTTGTTTAGGAAGGTAGACAAAAATATGCAGCTTTTTTTTTTTTTAAGCTCTGGATAGAAAAGCTTTCTAAAGGTTGTTGCTTAAATGAGTTATACTCAGCTATATTAAGTTTAGATGTCAAAGTACTTGAAAAATTATATGCATACCCCAAGTTCATCTAAAAACATGATCATACGTTGTTTGTTACTTTTGATGAATGGATTGACACCTTCCATGTAAGGCTCCTAAAAATATAAAAATAAAAAGCTTACTATATATACATCAAAAACATTATCTCGTCCATAACAAAAACCATACATGTAGCAAAAATTCTTATAAATCAAATTATCAGTAGCAGCACATTATTCATAAGAATTAACTTAATCATACAATGACCATATTTTCCCTTCTAATATAAGCAAGCAGCTATTCTGAGGAATAGGAGTATGGAGTACTTTTAATGAACAAACATTCTGGATAAAAAAAGCACACATAGCCTAGCAAACACAATTTCTTATATGTAGGTCATTCAAAAATAATTAGTGAGAAACTATCAATATTTGCCAAGTACTCAGAGGTTATTAGAACCTAGCAGAGAATATAGGGAATTAAAATATAGTGTGGTAGGGACTGCAATAAAAAATTAGTACTCATAACCTGCCTCAGGGTTCAGATAGTTCAAAAGCTGAGTCATACTATAAACTGCTTCATTCTAAAATCTTAAACCGATTAGAAAATATGCTATGTTGTAAAACGGGAAAGGTTTAGTATTAATACACACTCTCTTAAAATCAGTAAGATGAGATAAGGACCTCAATAGTCGATTCCAAAGAAATAGACATGAAAAATCATACAGTTCTAAGAGTAATGAAATAATGATACAAAAAGTAACATGCTTATCAGATTGTCAAAAATAAAAAAGTAATACTAGTTGAGTTTTGGCAAGGCTGTGGGGAGCAAAATGTCTTCTTACTTAGTACTTTTACTCCAAAGTTCATTTAAGGAAATAACTGGACAAGTTTGAAAGGAAGTACATATAAGGATACTAATCTGTTAATATTAACAAAAGCAGATGACATAGTATTATCCCTACCAGAACATTAACAGTCATTATCTTTAGATAGTGGGATCACATATGGGTGTTTTAAAAACTCATCCGAATTTTAATATTTACAGAGAATGTTTATTGTGCAATACATAATAAAATTGATTGGGGTGCATTTAAAAATATGCTCATTTATATTTAAAAGTGGAAGAATCTGATTATACTGGAAATTATACTGAAAAAAATACCTTTCTATACTACTAGCTAAAATGGTGGTTTTTAAAATTCCACTATTAAAAAGTAAAATCTAAAAGCATCTAAAAATATGAACATATCAACAAAATCATAAATTATCTTTATGAAATATATCCACTGTTGAAAATTTACTTATGCCATATTATATGGTTTTATCGTGTCAAAGTTTCATTCATAAATGACATTTTAAAGTATCAAAATGTTTTTACCTTAGCTCCAAATTCCACAAGATTTGCTAAGTTCTGCACAGACTTAGCCACTAATATCAGTGTTCTTGCAGCAATAGGAGATGGGGAATCTATAAGAGAATTGGGTACAGCTAATGACACCAACTCCAAAGGTACCTCCAAGTGAACCATTATAAATTTAGCACTTTAATATTTCTTTACTGTTAAAAATACTAATATTCCTCCATTCAGAACTCAGTGTTTTTTGGAAAAAGTATGACCTGTATAATTCAAAAGAGCTTGATTTAAAGGGGGAAAAACTGAATACACTTATCAGTGCTCTTAGTTTGTGAAAAGGGTACTACAGGATATTTCAAAATACTTCAAAGCTTTATCTTATTGCTAAAAAGACTTGTTACTCCACATAACCTTCAGGACAATCCACAAAGCTAATTTCAACCCATCCAAGGTTAGCAATTTGCAATATGAGCAATTCCTCCTTGCTCCCAGCCTCCACTGACTCAAATAATTCACTTTAAAGCTCAATAACAAAGATAAAGTCTGGAATCTCTGCTTTATTTTGAGGAGAAAAACATGCAATTTACTAATTTTTAAAAAATATTTTAAAGGTTAATCAGGAAGCACTGCCCTATATAGATAATAGGATGTAAATGAAAAATATTTGTCTCTATTAATTTTAAGCTCTGAAACATAATTATTTAACAGTAAAAACCTATAGATAGTCTATCTGGCTGCCTGATTTTAGACTGTCTCGTTTTATCTGAAGTTGCTAAACTATAAATAATATTGCCTAGTGGTTCAGAGTCTAACATTCAGATAGATAAATCTCTCCAAAAGAATCCTAAACCCTTAATTCTTAGACCCATAGATTTAACCATTTTAGTAGCAGTTGAAGATAATTACAGAGATATGATGGCTATAAAGGTAAGATACTCCAAAAAATTTTAATACAATTTTGAGCTTCAAATTATTAAGACAAAAATACTTAAGATTCCTTCTGCTAATGATGGCTCATGATTACATTTGTAGTCACAAATATCATTCTTATCCTTTATTTGAAAAGTCTACAACATCTGAAAGTCAATCCATAATGGGCATTTGGGTAATAAGCAAAACTGAATCTGGTTTGTTGGAGTTTAAAATGCCAATTAACATTATATAGCTGGTGACAAGAAATCTCTACTGGGAAATCTCAAAGGGCTACTTTCTTCATAAGTGTTCACAGAGTACTACTGCAACTGCAGCTATAATTTTAAAATCCAACTTGCAATGGTAGTGACAGGGTCTAGCATGGGTTAAAAGCACACAGGAAGCTCTTCTTCCCAACTTGAAAAAGCCAACGTTGCAGGCTGGAAAAGTCATCATAAGAGTTTGAGACATAGGTAGGGATGGGAAAAAAATGATTTGTGTCTAATCATGCCATCTCAGGCTTCAAGTATTAGATGGAAAGAAAGGTTAAGAAACAAAATGGAAAGAAAAGGTAAAGTAGCAAAAGGACGAAGAAGGGGGTGCTTTGGAATGTTTTATACCAAGTCTTATAATTGGATTAAAAAAAAGATTTAAAAGAAAAAATGAGTAACCTTACTAAAGAGTATGAAACTATTTTTTAATTTCAAAATTTATTAAAAGCTTATTACCTGAGATGATATTAAACATCCGTGGGTTCAGGATGGCAGGACAGATAAGTCGAAGAAAAACAAAACCACTGAATGGGAGGGAAATTTTGTTTTTTTAGAAAACTACAATATGTGTTACATTAAAATAATATATATAAACAAAAATGTTAGTACCTGTAGAACCATGAACTTTGAACTAATGTAGGGAAGACAAAATATGCAACTTTATGAAAATAATAACCTAAAGTATCTTACTTTAAGAACATATAGTTGCTGCTTAAACATTATTCACTTTTCTCAAATTTAGATTTTTAGATTTACTTTAGGAATATTTAAGTTGTATCTGTAACATTTACTGTTTTGGCTACTATTTACTTATTCCAAGCTAGTAGTGCATTTTATACTTACTTTGAGGAAGGAGTGTCCTTAGGAACACTAAGAATTTCTGAAATACTGTAGGAGTACAAATAAACCCTTTTAATAGACACATAGTCCTGTAAGGTCCTAAAACTAACATTCTCTAACTTCTCTTTCTTTCTTTAAACAGAACAGCTCAGTAAAGTCTGTTATAAATGAAGTTGGTTATACTGATTTTGTTGAGTTACATAAAAATTAAGAATCCATTGTACTAGGGAAAAAGTGACTTCTTGATAAATGAAAATATGTACAAACAATGTTGAAAAGCTTTTAAGGCAATGAAGAAAAAGACATCAAGCTTTCTAAAGTTAAAAAAAAGAGTTCTCAAATAACAAAATATTAATAGCAAAACCAAAAATTAGTATAAAATCACATGGCTTAATAACAGTTGTCATATATGATTTTACCTGCTAATCTTACTCTGGGAACAAAGTACAAAGTAAAACTACAAGTGTATATAGCTATTCCTAGTCTGCTCCCTTCTTCAGTTACTGGTAGAGTTTATGTTTTTGTGTAGATAATATTTCTCTAATTTCCTCTTAAGAGGAATCCACACTAATAATTGACCTCACACCTGCCCTTGTAAAGACAAGCATTATTTCCAAGTTGATAAAATTCCTTTTAGAGATTAAAATAATTGACACAGTCTCTGTTCTCTATTAGAGTGAATTTAACCCAGCTTCTCAGCATTTACCTCCCAATGATGTTGTTTGCTAATTTTGGGGAGTCTTAGAAAAATTAATGTGTTGCTTCTCAAATAGCATTTATTCTTAATATACAATTATTAAGTCTTTAGATTTCTTTATAGCAGGTAATTTATGAAGAATCTTGCATAAATTTTGCTTGAAAACATTTTGATATCTTTGTCTTTGAATCTGAAATACAACCTAGCAACACCGAACCATAAAAGAATTTCAGTGTGCAAATCCACTTTCTGGGAATTTTTAGAGGTGATTTTAAATTTAAGAGGGATACTAGGTATCTACACATATATTTAAAAGCTTAACTAGGGATAGAAATCACCACCTGGGCCATAAATGCCCCTTAAAAGGCCCTATAGTATCAGATAATCCACATAGCAGAATTTCCAGCTATTTGCTTAACAAATATACTTGTTTGGAACTTACAAAAGTTTTCATTTACATCACACACAACTGTGCTTCAACATTATACGCTTATAATACGTTTCTGTTCCTCTCAATCACTACTAAAGCCAAGAAATACAGAATCTACAATTCTTAAACATTTATGTCATATCATTACTAACCAAGAGAGATTTTATCTGCAAAAAGAGTAGAAGGCTCTTTACAAGATTTAGGTTGGGGGCAGGATTAACACACATTTTCAAAACTAATTATATGATATTGGTGTCTTCAGTAGTTGCACAGTTTTTTTTAATAGTGTATAACATGAGGGGCAGCATATATTCTATATGATAAATTTTATTATTAGACTCCTGAATTCTCTGATGCTTTTGCACTAATTTCCTACTGTCTTGAATGGGTTGGGGTGTGCTTAACAAAAGCGTACAGGAGTGTTAAGGATATTAGATTGGGTCTTAGATGTTTTGCCTTTAGTTCTGCCTTAGCCACTAACTTTCTGTATAACCTTAAGGAAACAATTTAATCTCTACAGATCTGCTTCCTCATTGGAAAAGTTACCGAAATGACAACAAAGTCCCCCTATATAAGCTACAAAATGCTATGATTTGACAAAGCAATTCCTCCTAATTACTGCACAATGAACACACTGTAACAGCTTCAGAACTAAGTAGACTCTGGTTGGAGATTAGCCCTGAGTCACAAACTGTTACAAACCAATTAATTAATATCTAAACTGTTCAATTATTGCTTTTCGTTCTCAGCACAAATCAACCAGTCTTTCTTTCCTCCCATCAGTGAATGTTGAGGTTTTTAGAAAATGCAAAAAGGTAGCTTGCTAGCTAAGTAACTTCAAAACAAAAACAAAAACAAAAACACAAAGTAAGTTAAAGTTTAGGAGCTATCTGAATTCAGAAAATATTCAACAGGGCTCTGACATAAAAGTCAAAGAAAAAAGGTCTGGAATTGTATACTGTATACTGTTAGTCTCCACATTTTCACAATTACCCACTTGACTCTCAGTGCAGGCTATATGATTTAACAAAACAGTAAGTCTTACCTAACAACTCTTGTTCTCATGGTGGTATTTGTAGGCCACTTGTGCTGAACAGATTTCTGTAAACACCCATAAATATACCTCAGTGTCCTGCCAAGATAACACAACCATCTCAATACAGAAAGCAATTGAAAAATACTGATCTCGTTGCAGCCTAAAGCTTAATTTATGAAATACATGACATTTTTAAATGCAACTGGCCATTTTCCCCAAAAAAGTTCTCTGTTACAAGTAGTGATATTTAGCAAAGGATAAGGAAAACTTTAAAAAGTTTTCATCATCAATTCATTTAACCAGTTCTTTACATTTACTTTGGAAGAAATCCTACCATTTTTAGATTACTTGTGTATTAAAGAAAAGTATGAAAAAGTACTGGAATGAGGATATAGAGGAACTAATGAGTACAGGTTCCAGGGAGACAGATTTTAATGTAAGTTAACTTCTACCTGAATAAGCTAACACCGGAAGCCGCTAAGCAGACACTGAGTAATTATCTCGTGTACATTTTGAGCAAGATGTTCAACTACAGACTGGAGAGATACGTGTCTTTTATGACCTCCTCAAATCTGAGGTAAGCTTCTTTTCTTTCCCCAAGTTACTATATAAACCAGACATACTGGCCTGTATAAAAACATGATTTGTTTTATTTTAATGCAAATATTTCAGTTTGGTTTCTTCAAGTCACTCTTTTTCCTTAAACACAATTCATCGTGTAAAGATTAAAAACCCTAACTTCTTCAGAGTATAATAACATCAGGACAGTGGAAAAGCTTACACATGTTTTAGAAATACAAATTTTTTAAAATGCAAATATACAATTTCTTGTCAAATTAAAATTTCACCACTTACGGTGGAAGTATTTCTGAAGCCATGAATATTTTCTCCACAAGCTCTGAAAGTATGTTCAATAGGTGTGCTAAATTAGTGTTCACATCTTCATTTTTTTCTAACTTTGATGGACTTAACTAAGAGAAGGAATAAATCAATATAAATGCATCTTGGCAATGATAAATGCAAATGAATCAAGGTAATCAAGCAGTTGTTTTCAAGGTTCTCTATTTTTCCATTTTTCAAACTGTATTAGTCTTTTGGTGGTGGTGTGGGGCTAACTGGGGTTTGCTCTGTGGAACTCCTAATGGACTTATTACCATTAATTCCCATCTACTCAACTGAAGAGCAATGATTATTCAACAGTTTTCAGTTGCTTTGGGTTAATACCATTAATGAAGTTTTCTTTTATTCATTTACCACATTTTACCACAGATTTTTAGAGGCACATAAAACTGTATTAGACTTTATTTTAAATATAATATTCCCAACCAGAAAACAAAATCCCAGCTTCAGTGGCCACATGCACAAATATACTAGGAGTATTTAATTGGAAAGAAAGATCACTGTATATTATTATAAAACCTATCTTAAATCCATTTATTTGAGGAAAAAAGCTGATTAAAATTGAAAGGTTTTTCTGCATGAGATAAGACTTTTTAAATGACTAATAAAATACCAAATGCCTCAGAGGCAGCATCATGAACCCTTCTAAAAACTTTCCAGTAACTTCTAAAATCTAAGAATTCTTACCTAGAATTAATGGAGTAGATTTATCTATAGGAATCTAAATTCCCGAGCCTGGATTTAACATCCGGAGACTTTCTGCAGACTTGCTGCATTTCTGTATCCTTTACACTTATTAGACCAACTATGGTGTTAACCCCAGGTTTCAACACTAAATTATCCATTTCTTCCCCTTAAGTTAATTAGTAAAAATTGACAACTTGGTGCAGAATTAACAATTTGAGTGCTCCCAGTGTACATTATCAAAAGCAGTTCCTTTATTTTGTATCAGACATAAAAAATATATTTAATATCCTCCTTCTATAGTTGCTCTGCCTTCAAAATAAAATGATGGAATAGCCATATAAATGAGATTCTACTCCTTCTTAATGGTTTGTTATGAGTTTACACTGAAGCCTCAATAATCTAAAAGGATGTTTTTATTTGCTTTTGAGGGGGTTATCTTGTACTTCTGACCCTCCCACCACCACCCCTACTTCAAGAAAACCTTTGAGGAGAAACCTAGATGTTATTAGCAAGTGTCACATAGAACTTACACAACAGAAATCTCTAACAATAACTTCAATTTATGTTTGCACACTTTCTGAAAGTAGCATACACTTTTATCATTAGTACAGCAGGAGAAATGATAAAGTACTTTCATGTATTTCTGGTGCAATTCGAGGTTTTTAATCTCCAAATGAAGTACATCTTTTTAAAAAAGTCTGTTTTGCATAACATTTTTCTAAACGTTATTACAAAAGGTGTAACTGTTCTGATGAACAGTTTCAGACAGCTAATATATTTGCCTTGAAGTGCAGTTAGCTATAAAGCATTACCTATTAAAATATGCTCTTTGCTGCAATACTCACCTCGCAAGACTGCTTGCTTTCCATTATCTTTAAGATACAGTCTTTCAAAGCGTGATGAACAAATTGTGTAGCAGTGGCTTTCATATACTGCTCCATCAGGGTACTCGCAAGTGTTGTAGCTCGAAATAGGGTAGTGGCTTCATCTACATAAATATATAGATATTAAAAAATTATCTGTAAAGGATTGTACTGATGTGAACCAAATTGGAAATTAAATGAATTCATTTTTTCCTCAGATAATTACAGCTATTTAAGTAAGTATGTTTATTTGCATGTAGCATTAAATATTGATTATAATGACATCCTATATTCCTATAAACTTAACTCTTCAGAAGACTTTCTATTCCTTCACTTCATTAGATCATAAACAGGAGAAGGAATTAACACTGCCACATTATATGAACAAAGGCTCTGGATGGTTATATGACTTATCTAAGACTAAAGAGCCAAATAGTGACAAAACTAGGACTAGAATCCACCTTTGGTGTCCACTGAGCCCACACTTTGAAAAATCTGAGTTAATTTACAAACAAGAACGTAATGTAAAACCCCAGTATAAATTAACTTATTTGCCTAAAATATGGCTATTCGTGACTTTTAATAAAATCGTAAAAAAACACAAATATTGTCAGAAAAGACAATCTCAGTGTAAAATATGTACCACCACTTTATCTTTCTTGACAAATCTATATATTTTTTATATTTTCTATGATTAGGAGGAAATAGTTTTAGATTTTACAGTTTATTTGGGGAACCTAGAAGCAAGTACTGTTACTGAGTCAAAGGGCTGGTTTGAAATGGGTTATTCTGACATATTTATAAGCTGTTACAAACTACTGTGAGTCCAGCTAAATTGCCTGGAAACTACCTACCTATAGAAGGCAGAAATAAAATGCAGCTAACACCGAACTTTTGTGCAATGAATTTATAAGCAAAAAACAAACGAGAACATGGTAAGCATACCAAACTATTCTTAATAACCAAGCAGTATGAGCCATTGATCTGGACACGGAAGTCACTTTCTTACAGCTTCTAATTTGCCATGACAGAAAGTTGTATTAGAGATATTACCCCCCCCCCATATTAGCCAGCCTAAGAATCAGAAATGACATTCCAACTGTAATTTTTAATGAATGAAAAACTGAGTAACTTTGTAAAATGATTTAACTATTTAATATGTTCTAAGATAGAGTACATATATATTTGATATATAAAATCTACTCATTAACCAGTTTTTAAAAGTATCATACTAACACATCCATACTGTACCTTCCATGCTTATTTCTCTGTCATTTAGTGTACATAACAGCAACGATTCAAGCCTTTCATGAAGAAAAATCCTCAGTAGGATGCTAGCCAGTAGTGTTCGGTCCTGTCCACATACATGTGATAAAGCATAGACTACATGGAGCTCCTTTTGCAGTATAAGCTAAAAATGACATCAAGAAAGATCGTTGAAAGTATACAGCATTAAGCATTCTCAGTAACATTAACAGGAAATACGTTCTATATACATTTAGGAATATGTTTTATTGAATAAATTTTTTAAAAACAATGAGTTTGTAACCTACATATTTATAGTCTCTTAAAAGCAATGTCATACTGTTGCAAGGCTTTTCAACCTTCTCTGCCTGTCACTGTGCCACTAAACTATGAAATTACTATGTTTAACTCAATGGGTATGGTGGGAAGCAGCCGCATAGCACAGGGAGATCAGCTCGGTGCTTTGTGACCACCTAGAGGGGTGGGATAGGGAGAGTGGGAGGGAGGGAGACGCAAGAGGGAAGAGATATGGGGATATATGTGTGCGTGTGGCTGATTCACTTTGTTGTACGGCAGAGACTAACAGCATTGTGGAGCGATTATACTCCAGTAGGGATGCTGGGGGAAAAAAAGTTAATTATTATTATTTTTTTTTTTTGCGGTATGCGGGCCTCTCACTGTTGTGGCCTCTCCCGTTGCGGAGCACAGGCTCCGGACGCGCAGGCTCGGCGGCCATGGCTCACGGGCCCAGCTGCTCCGCAGCATGTGGGATCTTCCCGGACCGGGGCACGAACCCATGTCCCCTGCATCGGCAGGCGGACTCTTAACCACTGCGCCACCAGGGAAGCCCAAGTTAATTATTTTTCTTAATGTCTTTAAAAATAATTGGACTGGTAAATAACTTTAATACCTCTTTAAATTCGCTGTACTCTTCTTCTGGCATGATTTTTTCCATAGAATATCGTGCTCGGACGCGCAGGGATCCTGGCTCAATACCTTTCAATGGTATATGGGAGCTGAGCAAAAACCATTCATCTGTGGCATGCCCTTTCTGCAGCCGGCTCAACTGGCAGCGCATAAATACTGTGACAGAAAAATATCAAATGATTACTGTCTGAAAAGATGACTAATTAGTCACACAAATTTTCCTAATGTTCTATCTTATCTATAGTGTTAAATGCTTTTTATTAAAGGACTTTTCAGTAATATAAATTTAATACTAAATGCTTACTTCATTCATTTACTGAATGCCTACTATGTGCCAGACTCTCTGATAGGCAGGGATGTGGGATACAGACATGATTAAGATATAGTCTCTGACTTGCATGGAGGTAACAGTCTAGCCAAGGAGGCAAGAAATCAATTATGATACCCCATGCTAAGTGCTGTAAAGTGGTGTATGCTAATGAAGTACAGAGAAATAATATCTGATTCATTCTGTGGAGGTTAAACATCCATTCCAAACAGGTACCCCCTTAAGCTGACTTGTAACAGGATCTGGAAGTGTAGCTAAGTAGAAACAGAGAAAAAGAGTGTGTGCAGTCTGAACAGAAGGTATGGTGGGTGGTTTTAAAAATCCATGAACAATTTAAGAGCTATAAGAAAGCTGGTGTAGCTGGAGAGAAGGATATACAAAAGATTACACAGTGAAAGTAAGAGTGGGGAGGAGTGGATCAGGAAAGAGCCTTTCTTCTGTATCACTGCTGGGGGGTTAGATTTTATCTTAAAAATAATGGGGAACCACTAAAAATGTTAAGCATTATAATAGTACAGAAATTACAGAATAAATATTATTTATAGCAAAAAAATTCAGGCTTTGATTCTGTTAACACATATCACTTTTTTTCCCCCTAAGCCTGATTTTTAAGAAGGTATTTAAGGATTAACCTAATTCACTCTGGTGTGAATTGCTAAATCCCATTGCCGCCTGTTTCAGAAACAGGCTGGGAAAAGTTGTGCTGCCGAGAACCAGTACTGACGACCAGAAGTGAGCAGTGTAACTTAGTTTAAAGAAAAAAATTTAAGAGTGCTTTTTTTCATTTACATGCAAAGTATAGGAAGGTAGGAGAAACCTAAAAAGTAGGAAGAAGGGATAAGGAAGCACCACAGAAAGATGACCACTGTTACTGTTTTCTTTTTCTTCCTATACGTTGTGGAGGGAGGGTGAGCAGATCCTACTTTAATCCTAAGGGCTTAAGTTTACAGTATATACAATTTAGCCTTTTTGGTCTTTTTATTTTTTCTTTTTTAGATACAGCAATCAATACTTTTAGAAGTATAAAAAGCTATCTCAAGTTACACTGCTTACACACCTTTTTAATTTCCATTCTAGACTATACTTCATTGTGAATTTCCAAAGTATATAAAACATGCTTTTTTACTTTAGAAATTTCTGTGTCAACTTACAGATATCAGGATCTTTGCTTTTCTTCGTTTTATTACTAAGAGTTATTTCAAATCTGTTGATGTCAGGAGGAAGATCACTAAAGCAGCAAGGAGAAAAAGAATTAAGAAAATGTCCTGGCATAAAACTATCTAATTCCTTTATTAGTATTGAATAAACCCCCTATTTCTGCCGCTAACCCAGCTGAAAGTGCTAGATTTAAAACTAGATTCAAAACATGTTTTATTATTTGGTACACAGGAATACAGACAAGCAAATTACACTTTCCCTACTGTCTTTAACTTCCTCGAGTAAATCCTGGAAACCCTTGTAAACATTTTGTCTGTGTATGTTAGTAAATGTTTTGGGATTCATCACTAATGGTAATTCATATTAATAACTAGGTGAAAAACCAAGGACACAGCACTTTACTAGTAAAAGTGAACAAATACAATAGAGGAAAAAAAAAAGTGTATTATTAAAATGCCTGAGCTTGGCACCGTGTTCTGAGTGATTTAGATACAGAGTTTAAAAAAAATTTAAAAAGGAAAGAAAATGCATTACAGCAAAATAAAATCATCTAATGTAATGATAAAATAAGACTTACTCAAAGACAAATTCTTCTGACCATACAGGGTTTTGCCCTTCCCTTGCATGAGTTTTTGCTACCTGGACACTATTCAGGTAGATGTTACAATATGGATTAGTAAAATGTTTTACTGGGAGTTTATGGGCTTCTTCAATATGTAAAACAAGGCTGCTGACCTAAAGAAAACACAGAAATCGTTACCCCAGATTTCAAGAATTATGCATTAGGTTTCAAAGGCAATTATTATAAAAACCCAAAATAGTGACTTATTTTCCCCTTTTTTCAGAAAACATGACCTTCAGTTATTTTTCCCTTTTAATAAATTCTTCCCACTTAAAAAAATACGATTGTATTTTACAAGTTACTTCTCTAATTACATTCCTGCAAAAATAATGAAATACACCTTTTCTGCTATAAAACAATGGTTCAGAGAAAATGAAGTTGAGAAGAGGGTTCTTTATTAATTTAAGTAAATAACTTACCACCCAAATCAAAATCTAACGTGCTATATAATGCTCATCTGGAAGATTTTCTTTCTATACAGAGTTCCACAGCTAGAAAATATTTTTAAAATACTGATTCTACCATCTCATTTTACAGAAAAGGATACAGATCCAAAGAAGCAAAGTTATTTTTCAGTTTTGATGCAAAACTTAAACCATCTATCTTCTAGTATCAGGTTCTCTTTCCCTCTTGCCACATACTACTTGTGTGGCCTTGCACAAGTCAGTTTCTATGAGCCTCAGCTTCCTCAGATAAAAAATTAGGATAAAGTCTGCACTGAAAGTTGTTGTGAAGATTAGAAATGATATGTATAAAAGCACAAGCAGAGTACCTGGCACATAAAAAGGGCTCAAGACATTGTTAGCTATTTTATATATATATATATATATATATATATATATATATATATATATATATATATAATATTATACCTACAAATAATTCATGCCTGAAATTTATCACAAGATACAATCTACAAAAATTGAATCTGATTTTCTATAGCTTTCAAAATGTTAAAACATGTTTTGAGGACACATAGTGATTATACATATAATTAAATGTCCCTGGGAAAGTATCAGACTTCTGGTTACAGGGAATAAAACTTTCAGTCATCTAAATAATAACCATTTATCCACTTCCAATAGAACAGTATGTTAAATTCACCAAGCTTATTGGAAATTCCCATAAGTAAAACAAGAGTCACTTTAGTCAATAAATACTGTACAAAAAAGAAACTTTCCTCAAAACTCCAAGAATATTAAATTTACCTAACTTTTCCCAATTATCTGGGGATAACTAAAAGAAAAAGCAAAGAAATGGAGGGTATAAAGTTGAGTTTACATACCTAGAATGAAAGAGAAAGCCTAGCTTAACTCTCCATAAATGAACATGCAGGCATGTGAAGGTTTCAAATAAGACAGGATACTACCCATAAGTTATGTAATAGGTTTCAAAAGCAATTACTATAAAATGAAAAACCCTAACGTTTACCAGGATTAGTACTTTCAGTCAGATGATTTTTTCAGTAAGTACCTTTCTGACACAGGCCAAAATAATTTTTTGAAGAAAAAAATAATAGTGCTGAACAGAATAGTTTCTGTTGCTGTTGGCTTGGTATTGTTACTTTAAGTGGAAGAAAAAAAGTCCTTGGTATGTATTCAAAAGATGGCATTATGGGCTAAGTATCCAGCAAGTATATAAAGACTATTCTCTTTCATAAAGAAATAACTATTTCTCCTGCTGCTGAAGCAAGTGGGAGCATGGCTTTAAAATGCCTGAAAAGATTCACCTCTCAAGAATTCTAAAGTGTTTGAAATGTTGCCCAAAATAGTTCATAGAGAAATAGAAATAAAGAGCAAAGTGATAAAGCAAAATACAATCACAAATTTGTGACAATCACAAATCAAAGAAAATCAAGTTTCACCTGACGCAGGCGTTTATTAGATGTCCCTGGACTACTTTTCCGTAAATTGCAAAATGCCTGCAGACCTTTCATCCAGTCCTATGAAAAATGACAGAATTTCAAAGAAATATAGTATACAATAGTTTATGCAGTTTCCAATCAACAGTTTGGGTTTTTTCCCCAAATTCAATAGTTCCTTCTCTAGACTGCCATTTCTAAACTCAGAATATCCTGTGCTTTAAATACATCTGTGCTCCAACAAAATAAAACAGTGACCAAAACAATTATAATTCTGTAAAATATTGATTGTATTATTGTAGAATCTCTATATTAATCTTAAGTACCAATGAGTGATAATTTATTAGCCAGAAAATAAATTTACATATATTTAAGCAGTTAAACTTAAGGCACCCTAAAGCAGAATTGAACTTGATACATTTTGTGAAAGGAAGGCTGACTGCAAAACCGACTGATAATGTGATGACTGATGTGATGACAAACATTCTAATCTTTACCTTAGACCATGATATAGGTAGAAATGTATAAGGGGGTGTGGGTGATTTATAAGCCTTTCAAATATAACATTATATTTAAAACAATATTTCAGCCTAATATTAAGTTGCAGCTGTATTCTAAAATGTTTAATGATCTAGTACTCTGGAGAAAGAGAACAATTTTAGGTTTACCCAAAATAAATATTTGGTATACATGTTTCTAGAAAGCTCTGTACTACTGCTTCACTCAATTTGGTCTTTAGTTTGTTGGCTATTTCAATGAATCTGAATTCTGTCAGTGTTTAGAGAACATCTTTTAATGGAGCAAACTTAAGACTAAATCGATTACCATAGCTTTTAGAAAGAGAAGACAATAACCAGAGATACCACAGGCCACCAAAGTAATAAAAAACTGGGACTATCAGCGGTATTTTTGAACTTTAAGGGATATATGGAAACAGAATATGGAAAGAGTATAGATAAATCCAATAAGAAAATGTTATATTTATGTGAGGCATGCAAAACACATTGAAATGTCATCCAGGTGTGTAAGTAACACATCTTTAGAAAGAACATGATAAAATAACTGGAAGATAGGATACTCAAGTTTAAGTTTCTTTTCTAACTCAATATCTAACATTTAAAAAAAAAGTCAAACAGCAAAATATTATGAGCCCAATTTTTGAAAATTAGGGCTACATACCCACAAAACAAGGTTTTATAAGTTAATAATGAGTATTCAATTGAGATATTTTTCCATGATGGAAAAATGATATTCAATTATAAGCCATAAAACACAATGGCTCATTCATCAAATTTATTCTACAGCCTAAGATATTTTCATAATTTATGAGTCAGGGGCCCATGCCAGGATCCAGAGTTTTAGGAGCATCTGCCTCATATCCAAGGTTGGCAAATTATCTTCTTTTTTTTCAACAAAGTCACTTTCTTTTACCTCTAAACTACCTTCGGGTTCCTTCTATAGAGTATAAGCAGAAGAAATATAGCCATATTTCTACAAAATACCTCTAAACACCCCAGAAATATTATGGTTCAAAGAAATCAAAGTACTTTTAAAAGGAGATTTTTAAAAACATTTCTTCACAGCATTACTTAATAAAAGTTTTAATAAGGGCATTGCACATGGATCAATGGCTAGTGCTGAAAGTAAACATTATATCTAGACTTAGAGAAAAACAGGATTCCTCAAAATTTTTTCCTTGTGATGACTGAATTTCTATTTTTAGACACAGTTCAACCAGTGAATAACAACAATGCTTATTAGCAAAACTAACTGGCTTACCTTTTTGACTGTACTGAGAATATAACCTTTCTGCAGAGAGGATTTTCAATGAACATTCTCAGTTGGACTCAACATCATAGCCCATTTAAAGGTCAATTTAAAATGGAGTTTTCCTAATAACTCTACACTGTGTTTTTCTGTACTTCTTTCAAAAAAAATTTTTTTTACACATGAAAGTTTCTCATTCCTTAAAATAAAACATGATTAGATTTCAGGCATCCTTTTTATCACATTATCTTAAATGCAACAGCTTTCTATTCCAGTTAAAAAAGAAAACAAGGGCTGAATAAAGTTGACAGTAGTTGAAAAAACAGTTAACTTACCTCTGCTTGTTCTGGAGTTTCTCCTGCAAAGTAGAAGATGTAATGTTCTTCACTAAAGTGCTGAACCACTATCTGAAAACAGTTTGGCCTTTAAAATACAAACAAAAAAGTTATTAGGAAGTTTTAACATACCAACTTTACACTAACTTTAGAAAAAAAATCAATATAATTATATAATTTATATAAACTTAACAAAATTCTTAATTTAGAGAAATAATCCATTGTACTAGATTACTAAAAAGAAAATGTCAGCTTCATATATTTTAGAAAGCTTTTTGTCTGCACTAAAATTTTATCAAACTATCAAAGTTTAAAAATATTTCACAGTACTGTGTAGATTAATTTTAAAAGACATTAGAAATAGAAAAGTTACAATAAAATTGAAGCAGGAGTGCTAGAATTGCATATAGCTAATCTAAAGACTTTAAAGCAAATAAAATGTTACTAAACTCAGTGCTTCAGGATGATATATAATATACATTTATATGTACTGGGAAAAGACTAGACATGTTCTTTAGGCCTAAAATGTTCTTAAATGGTTATCTCTCAGTAGATTGTGGGTGATTTTAATTTTCTTCTTTATAATTTTACTTATTTTCAATTTTTTTTTTTACTTATTTTCAATTTTTTTTTCAATTTTTTTTTTTACTGGCCATTTTTCCTCATTTCATTTTAATGGAAATATCATAAGCTTATTTTGAGGATCAAATGACCTAACAGTGGTGTGCAATAAATATTAGTTCTTATCTTCCTATAGTATGCACTGTAGTATAATTCATTTGACATGTAAGTACAATATTAGATAGTAGCTTATATCTTTTTTGAAGATGTGCTGCCATTCCAACTAGATTTGAAAATGTTTATAAAATGTTTAATAAGGGCCTTCAAGTTTTTGAAATTCAATAAATATTATTTCTATTTCTTGCTTTAACCAAAGAGTATATCTTACGCTTTAGTGTTAGAAGGTCATAGCAAAATACCCCAAGTACAAGCTTAACATTTATTAAAGATAAAAAACCATCTCTTCAGTGCTTTGAGAATACCATAAAACAATGGAATTTGTCAGTTGAAAACTTCTGATTCTGAAAGTGGTTTGTACCAGACTAACCCTCCTGGCAAGATAAAATATAAACCAAACAAAACACAACTGTTTGAAGTCACTGGAGAACCAACAGCTCAGACTGAAGGGACCAAGATCATAGTGAGGTGAGACTGACATTCTCCACAGCTTTTCTTTTCAAGGTGTTTGCCAATTCCTAAACCGTGTAGGGCAGGAATCTGGGGCAATAAGCAGAAAACAGCATCTAAGAGGCTAAAAAGCTAACGAAGCACATTCAGAGTTTCACAGTGCTGAGAGAGACAATTGAGTTCAGGGCCTTTAAAAGAGAAAGCTTTCAGTTGAGACCCCTGAAGGGCTATGCCTTCAGAATAAGAGCAAACCAGAAATAGAACAGCCTTCGCAGATACCTCCAGTTGATCCCTGAGGGGATCAATATGAACTAACCCTATTCTAACTTATCTGGCAAAAGAACAGTCCTTTCTGAAGACAATAACATTATCCATAGCTTCCACAGTTTTTCATACACTGTATCCACTATTGAGTCAAACATAAGTAGACATTACAGGAATCAGGATCAAATGATTGAAAAGCCAAAAGAAAAACACAGGAAAGAACTACATATAATCCAGATATTGAGGACAGATACAACTTTCAAATATCTGTAATTAAAGTGCTTAAAAAGATAACAAAATAGAGAATTCTGCCAGATAACTAGATATTTAAAACAAGAATCAAATGGAAATTCTGAAGTGGCAAAAGTAATAAATTAAGACCTCAACAAATGCATTTAACTACAGAAGAATAGATTTGTGAGCTGAAGGCAAATCAGAAGAAAATATCCAGCCTGAGGCACAGAGAGGAAAAAAATTATGAGAAACATAGAAAACCATTTAATAGACACATGGGACATAGTAAAAGGAATATAACATGTAACATGAGTCCCAGAAGATTAAAGAGAATTAAAGAGAATGTGGCAGTAGAACTGTTCAAAGAGATACTAATGAAGAATTTTCCAAAAATGACAACAGACATCAGGTCTCAGATTGAAGAAGCTCTACAAACATTAAGATACATTTAAAAAATATTTTTTTTTACAGTAGGCATATTTGGTTTAACTTTTGAAAATCTAAGGAAAGGAAAAATCTCAAAGCTTCCAGAGAAAGATGAAATACAGTACATCTTGAAGGAAAAAAGATACATTATCTCTAAAAGAGAAACAATGACAAAATGTTGAAAAGTAGAAAATCTTTAAAATGCTGAAAGAAAATAATTACCAACCTAAAACTTAATATCCAGCAAAAACATCCTTCCTAAACGTAGATAAAACAATAAATACTGCCACAGTAAAAGATTCAGCCTAAGAAAAGATAAAGGTATAAAATTCCCACATAAATATTCACTACAGTAATAACTCTCTGTATGACTGAATGTCTTCAAACTTGTGCTTCTGAAATCGTTTATATTTAAAGTAAAGCAGGGAGGAGCTTCAAGAAGAGTAAGACATGGAGATCACCTTCCTCCCCACAAATACATCAGAAATACATCTACATGTGGAACAACTCCTACAGAACACCTACTGAATGCTGGCAGAGACCTCAGACCTCCCAAAAGGTAAGAAACTCCCCAAGTACCTGAGTAGGCCAAAAGAAAAAACAGACAAAAGAATAGGGACAGGACCTGTAACAGTGGGAGGGAGCTGTGAAGGAGGAAAGGTTTCCACACACTAGGAGCCCCTTCGCAGGCGGAGACTGCGGGTGGCGGAGGAGGGGAGCTTCGGAGCCACGGAGGAGAACGCAGCAACGGGTGCGGAGGGCAAAGCAGAGAGATTCCTGCACAGAGGATCGGTGCCGACCAGCACTCACCAGCCCCAGAGGCTTGTCTGCTCACCCGCCAGGATGGGCGGGGGCTGGGAACTGAGGCTCGGGCTTCGGTTGGATCGCAGGGACAGGACTGGGGTTGGCTGCATGAACACAGCCTGAAGGGGGCTAGTGCGTCACAGCTAGCTGGGAGGGAGTCCGGGAAAAAGTCTGGAGCTGCCGAAGAGGCAAGAGACACTTTCTTGCCTCTTTGTTTCCTGCTGCGCAAGGAAAGGGGATTAAGAGCGCTGCTTTGAGGCGCTCCAGAAACGGGCATGAGCCGTGGCTATAAGTGTGGACCCCACAGACAGGCATGAGATGCTAAGGCAGCTTCTGCAGCCACCAAGAGGCCTGTGTGCAAGCACAGGTCACTGTCCACACCTCCCCTCCCAGGAGCCTGTGCAGCCAGCCACTACCAGGGTCCCATGATCCAGGGACAACTTCCCCGGGAGAATATGTGGCACACCTCAGGCTGGTGCAATGTCATGCCGGCCTCCGCCGCTACAGGCTCGCCCCGAACTCCGTACCCCTCCCTTGCCATGGCCTGAGTTAGCCAGAGCCTCTGAATCAGCTGCTCCTTTAACCCCATCCTGTCTGAGCAAAGAACAGATGCCCTCAGGTGACATACATGCAGAGGCGGGGCCAAATCCAAAGCTGAACCCCAGGACCTGTGCCAACAAAGAAGAGAAAGGGAAATCTCTCCCAGCACCCTCAGGAGCAGTGGATTAAATCTCCACAATAACTTGATGTACCCTGCATCTGTGGAATACCTGAAGAGACAACACATCATCCCAAATTGAGGAGGTGGACTTTGGGAGCAACGATATATATATATATTTTTCGCTTTTTCTTTTTTTGTGAGTGTGTATGTGTATGCTTCTGTGTGTGATTTTGTCTGTATAGATTTGCTTTTACCACTTGTCCTAGGGTTCTGTCTAGTTTTTTTGTTGTGTTGTTCTTTTGTTATAGTATAGTTTTTAGTGCTTGTTATCATTGGTGGATTTGTCTTTTGGTTTGGTTGCTCCTTTTTTTTTCACTTACTTAAAAAAATTTTTAATTTTTTATTTTAATAACAATTTTATTTTATTTTATCTTCTTTCTTTCTTTTTTATCTCCCTTTTATTCTGAGACGTATGGATGACAGGCTCTTGGTGCTCCAGCCAGGCATCAGGGCTGTGCCTCTGAGGTGGGAGAGACAAGTTCAGGACGTTGGTCCACAAGAGACCTCCCAGCTCCACATAATATCAAACAGCGAAAATCTCCCAGAGATCTCCATCTCAATGCCAAGAACCACCTCCACTCAACGACCAGCAAGTGCCAGTGCTGGACACCCTATGCCAAACAACTAGCAAGACATGAACACAACCCCACCCAATAGCAGAGACCTGCCGAAAATCATAAGGCCACAGACACCCCAAAACACACCACCAGATGTGGACCTGCCCATCAGATAGACAAGACCCAGCCTCATCCACCAGAACACAGGCACTACTCCCCTCCACCAGGAAGCCTACACACCCACTGAACCAACCTTAGCCACTGGGGGCAGACACCAAAAAAAATGGGAACTACGAACATGCAGCCTGCAAAAAGGAGACCCGAAACACAGTAAGTTAAGCAAAATGAGAAGACAGAGAAACACACAGCAGATGAAGGAGCAAGATAAAAACCCACCAGACCTAAAAAATGAAGAGGAAATAGGCAGTCTACCTGAAAAAGAACTCAGAATAATTATAGTAAAGAGAATACAAAATCTTGGAAATATAATGGAGATGATACAAGAAACGTTCAACAAGGACGTAGAAGAACTACAGAGCAAACAGTGATGAACAACACAATAAATGAAATTAAAAATTCTCTAGAAGGGATCAATAGCAGAATAACTGAAGCAGAAAAACAGATAAGTCACCTGGAAGATAAAATAGTGGAAATAACTACTGCAGAGCAGAATAAAGAAAAAAAAATAATTGAGGACAGTCTCAGAGACCTCTGGGACAACATTAAACACACCAACATTTGAATTACAGGGGTCCCAGAAGAAAGAAAAAGAAAGGGACTGAGAAAATATTTGAAGAGATTATAGTTGAAAACTTCCCTAATATGGGAAAGGAAATAGTTAATCAAGTCTAGGAAGCACAGAGAGTCCCATACAGGATAAATCCAAGGAGAAACATGCCAAGACACATATTAAACTATCAAAAATTAAATACGAAGAAAAAATATTAAAAGCAGCAAGGGGAAAACAACAAATAACACACAAGGGAATCCCCATAAGGTTAACAGCTGATCTTTCAGCAGAAACTCTGCAAGCCAGAAGGGAGTGGCAGGACATATTTAAAATGATGAACAGGAAAAACCTAAAACCAAGATTACTTCTACCCAGCAAGGATCTCATTCAGATTTGAGGGAGAAATTAAAACCTTTACAGACAAGCAAAAGCTAAGAGAATTCAGCACCACCAAACCAGCTTTACAACAAATGCTAAAGGAACTTCTCTAGGCAGGAAACACAAGAGAAGGAAAAGATCTACAATAAAAAACCCAAAACAATTAAGAAAATGGTAATAGGAACATAAATAATGATAATTACCTTGAATGTAAATAGATTAAATGCTCCAGCCAAAAGACATAGACTGGCTGAATGGACACAAAAACAAGACCCATATATATGCTATCTACAAGAGACCCACTTCAGACCTAGAGACACATACAGACTGAAAGTGAGGGGATGGAAAAAGATTTTCCATGCAAATGGAAATCAAAAGAAAGCTGGAGTAGCAATTCTCATATCAGACAAAATAGACTAAAACCAATACTATTACAAGAGACAAAGACACTACATAATGATCAAGGGATTAATCCAAGAAGAAGACATAACAATGGTAAATATTTATGCACCCAACATAGGAGCACCTCAACATAAGGCAAATACTAACAGCCATAAAAGGAGAAATCGACAGTAACACAACCATAGTAGGGGACTTTAACATCCCACTTTCACCAATGGACAGATCATCCAAAATGAAAATAAATAAGGAAACACAAGCTTTAAATTATACATTAAACAAGATGGACTTAATATTTATAGGACATTCCATTCAAAAACAACAGAATACACTTCTCAAGTGCTCACGGAACATTCTCCAGGATAGATCATATCTTGGGTCACAAATCAAGCTTTGGTAAATTTAAGAGAATTGAAATTGTATCAAGTATCTTTTCCAACCAAAATGCTATGAGACTAGATATCAATTACAGGAAAAAATCTGTAAAAAAAAAATAGAAACACGTGGAGGCTAAACAATAAACTACTTAATAACCAAGAGATCACTGAAGAAATCAAAGAGGAAATCAAAAAATACCTAGAAACAAATGACAATGAAAACACGACAACCCAAAACCTATGGGATGCAGCAAAAGCAGTTCTAAGAGGAAAGTTTATAGCAATACAATCCTACCTTAAGAAACAAGAGGGCTTCTCTGGTGGCGCAGTGGTTGAGAATCTGCCTGCTAATGCAGGGGACACGGGTTCGTGCCCTGGTCTGGGAGGATCCCACATGCCGCGGAGCAACTAGGCCCGTGAGCCACAACTGCTGAGCCTGCACATCTGGAGCCTGTGCTCCGCAACAAGAGAGGCCGTGATAGTGAGAGGCCTGCGCACCGCGATGAAGAGTAGCCCCCGCTTGCCACAACTAGAGATAGTCCTTGCACAGAAACAAAGACCCAACACAGCAAAAATAAATAAAAATAAAATTAATAAACTCCTACACCCAACATCAAAAAAAAAAAAAAAAAAGAAACAAGAAACATCTCAAGTAAACAACCTAACCTTACACTGAAAGCAATTAGAGAAAGAAGAACAAAAAACCCCCAAACTTAGCAGAAGGAAAGAAATCATAAAGATCAGATCAGAAATAAATGAAAAAGAAAGAAAGGAAACTATAGCAAAGATCAATAAAACTAAAAGCTGGTTCATTGAGAAGATAAAATTGATAAACCATTAGCCAGACTCATCAAGAAAAAAAGGGAGAAGACTCAAATCAATAGAATTAGAAATGAAAAAGGAGAAGTAACAATTGACACTGCAGAAATACAAAGGATCATGAGAGATTACTACAAGCAACTATATGGCAATAAAACGGACAACTTGGAAGAAATGGACAAATTCTTAGAAATGCACAACCTGCCAAGACTGAACCAGGAAGAAATAGAAAATATAAACAGACCAATCACAAGCACTGAAATTGAAACTGTCATTAAAAATCTTCCAACAAATAAAAGCCCAGGACCAGATGGCTTCACTGGCGAATTCTATCAAACATTTAGAGAAGAGCTAACACCTATCCTTCTCAAACTCTTCCAAAATATAGCAGAGGGAGGAACACTCCCAAACTCATTCTACGAGGTCACCATCACCCTGATACCAAAACCGGACAAAGAAGTCACAAAGAAAGAAAACTACAGGCCAAAACCACTGATGAACATAGATGCAGAAATCCTCAACAAAATACTGGCAAACAGAATCCAACAGCACATTAAAAGGATACACCATGATAAAGTGGGGTTTATCCCAGGAATGCAAGGATTCTTCAATATATGCAAATCAATCAATGTGATACATCATATTAACAAATTGAAGGAGAAAAACCATATGGTCATCTCAATAGACGCAGAGTAAGCTTTCAACAAAATTCAACACCCATTTATGATAAAAACCCTGCAGAAAGTAGGCACAGAGGGAACTTTGCTCAACATAATAAAGGCCATATATGACAAACTCACAGCCAACATCGTCCTCAATGGTGAAAAACTGAAACCATTTCCAGTAAGAGCAGGAACAAGACAAGTTTGCCCACTCTCACCACTCTTATTCAACATAGTTTTGGAAGTTTTAGCCACAGCAATTAGAGAAGAAAAGGAAATAAAAGGAATCCAAATCGGAAAAGAAGTGAAGCTGTCACTGTTTGCAGATGACATGATACTATACATAGAGAATCCTAAAGATGCCACCAGAAAACTTCTAGAGCTAATCAATGAATTTGGTAAAGTGGCAGGATACAAAATTAATGCACAGAAATCTCTGGCATTCCTATACACTAATGATGAAAAATCTGAAAGTGAAATTAAGAAAACACTCCCATTTACCACTGCAACAAAAAGAATAAAATATCTAGGTATAAACCTACCTAAGGAGACAAAAGCCCTGTATGCAGAAAAGTATAAGACACTGATGAAAGAAACTAAAGATGATACAAATAGATGGAGAGATATACCATGTTCTTGGATTGGAAGAATCAACATTGTCAAAATGACTCTACTATCCAAAGCAATCTACAGATTCAATGCAATCCCTATCAAACTACCACTGGCATTTTTTACAGAACTAGAACAAAAATATCTCACAATTTGTGTGGAAACACAAAAGACCCCGAATAGCCAAAGCAATCTTGAGAAAGAAAAACGGAGCTGGAGGAATCAGGCTCCCTGACTTCAGACTATACTGCAAAGCTACAGTAATCAAGAAAGTATGGTACTGGCATAAAAACAGAAATATGGATCAATGGAACAGGATGGAAAGCCCAGAGATAAACTCACACACATAGGGTCACCTTATTTTTGATAAAGGTGGCAAGAATATACAATAGATAAAAGACAGCCTCTTCAATAAGTGGTTCTGGGAAAACTGGACTGCTATATGTAAAATAATGATATTAGAACACTCCCTAACACCACACACAAAAATAAATTCAAAATGGATTAAAGACCTAAATGTAAGGACAGACACTATTAGACTCTTAAGAGGAAAACATAGGCAGAACACTTCATGACATAAATCACAGTAAGATCCTTTTTGACCCACCTCTTAGTGGGTCCTAGAGAAATGGAAATAAAAACAAAAATCAACAAATGGGACCCAATGAAACTTAAAAGCTTTTGCACAGCATAGGAAACCAGAAACAAGACGAAAAGACAACCCTCAGAATGGGAGAAAATATTTGCAAATGCAGCAACTGACAAAGGATTAATCTCCAAAATTTACAAGCAGCTCATGCAGCTCAACAAAAAAACAACCCAATCCAAAAATGGGCAGAAGACCTAAATGGACATTTCTCCAAAGAAAATATACAGATTGCCAACAAACACATGAAAGGATGCTCAACATCATTAATCACTAGAGAAATACAAATTAAAACTACAATGAGATATCATCTCACACTGGTCAGAATGGCCGTCATCAAAACAATCTACAAACAATAAATGCTGGAGAGGGTGTGGAGAAAAGGGAACCCTCTTGCACTGTTGGTCGGAATGTAAATTGATACAACCACTATGGAGATCAGTATGGATGTTCCTTAAAAAACTAAAAATAGAACTAGCATACGACCCAGCGATCCTACTACTGGGCATATACCATGAGAAAACTATAATTCAAAAAGAGTCATGTACCACAATGTTCATTGCAGCTTTATTTACTATAGCCAGGACATGGAAGCAACCTAAGTGTCCATCAACAGATTAATGGATAAAGAAGATGTGGCACATCTATACAATGGAATATTACTCAACCATAAAAAGAAACGAAACTGAGTTATTTGTAGTGAGGTGGATGGACCTAGAGTCTGTCATACAGAGTGAAGTAAGTCAGAAAGAGAAAAACAAATACCGTATGCTAACACATATATATGGAATCTAAGAAAAAAAAATGGTCACGAAGAACCTAGGGGCAAGACGGGAATAAAGATGCAGACCTACTAGAGAATGGACTTGAGGATATGGGGAGGGGGAAGGGTAAGCTGTGACAAAGCGAGAGAGAGGCATGGACATATATACACTACCAAACATAAAATAGATAGCTAGTGGGAAGCAGCTGCATAGCACAGGGAAATCATCTTGGTGCTTTGTGACCACCTAGAGGGGTGGGATAGGGAGGGTGGGAGGGAGGGAGACGCAAGAGGGAAGAGATATGGGGATATATGTATAACTGATTCACGTTGTTATAAAGCAGAAACTAATACACCATTGTAAAACACTTGTAGTCCAACAAAATTGTTAAAAAAAAAAAAGTAAAGCAGTATTAAAAGAAGTTTAATACAAAGAGATAGAATGCTTAGAGACCTGTTAATAATACTGAAAATAAGCTGGAAAAATTGCAGAGCTGTGCGAGTAAAGCGCTGGGGAAAACAGCCGAACGAGCAGTGCTATCCAGTGTCCCTACACCACAGGCTAGGCATGCATACCAGTCATCTCTACTGGTGAGGGCTGCCATTAACTTCCACATTAGACTTCACCTACATACTCAAGGTCAGTCAGCGTATTGGGTTCTATGCTTACACAAAGCGAGAAATATTCAATGACTGCTATCTATTTGATAAAACAACAAATAGTGTATTCTCAGGATTTTCAATAGTTCACTTCTCCTTTCTCTGGTACTGTTTGCCACCTCACTATCATGAAGGAAGCGGCTTTGTGAGAAAAATCCAGTCCACACAAAGTAAGGCAGAGCAGAAAGACTAAGAAGCCAGAGGTCTGATCCAACTGCATCTAAAGGCCAAGGTTCCCATACTGTTAAGGGAGGGGAAAAGAATCCTATGAAATCCTACCTTGCCCAAATTTTTTGCTTTTTTTGGGGGGGGTGGACAGCTGTTTTTAGGAGATATTAAGAAGCGTTTGGGAGAAAAAAAGGGAGAGTAACAAGGTCCAATGAGTTCATGAAATACTGCATATTATGCTCCCCCCTTGGTGATTCACAATACAAACACTGGCTAAAACTCCAAAATGCCCCTCTGTAAGGAAAATTACTTGTTCAATTCAGCATTTCCCAAACCTATCTGACCATTTAAAAACTGAACTGTCTGTTAAAATCACTAATGTGATCTCCTAAACACAGTTTGGAAAAAAGAAATGACAAGCTTTTATGCTCCACAGGTACTTCTCTTGAAGATTTCCAAACTTAAATAGGATAAACTAGGGTTGCCTAGTAGAGATGCCATCCTGCAGCATAAGTTGTTAAAAAAATTTGTTTTAATTGACTGCGTTTTATTCATCATATCAATAGGTAATAAAAATGCTAAATATATCTAAAAACACTCTAGAATGGATTATTGATAATACTGATGGTGAAATACAAAGGCCCTTATTACAAAAAACTAGATGTAATCAAGAGCTGAATTTGCCTTGTGCTGTTCAGGATTTACGTTTAGTTTAGACGAGTATTTTATTTTTTTTTAAACTCTAACATTAAGAAAAAATGTTTTAATTTCAAATCTGAAATACTCTCCTCTTTCCTATTGAAATAATTTTTATACTACAGTTGTCTCTCAATGTCAACTTTCTTAGGAATCAAGTTAATAGTACAACTGAGTGTATCTACTACCATCAGATGCACTGAGTTAACTAAGAATAATAAAATAGGGGAAAGGAGATAAGACTCAAAGTAAGTCACTCAAAAGATTGGTGGTAGGTGCAGGCAGGAAACACACTACATACAGATCAAGTCTCACTACAGGAGAGGCATAGATTCCAAAGGTTTCTATGTGATATAGTGGAGTAGAATTTTATGAATAGGTTAGTGTAAAATAAGGAAGACAGAAATTACCCTAGAGAGTATATGTGACATTTTTAGATGTCACAAATTGGTTTGCTATGCTTTGAAATGATCTGAACATTCTGTTTTTTTTTTTATTAAAACAATTCCAGAAAGAAATAGGAAACCAATTTCTTACCTGCCAAAGAGACTATCATGAACAACATAGACAGAACACACGCTGAGATCTATTAATCCTTTTGGTTTTGTAGCTCGTTTTTCACTTTCAAAATAAATAAGTTGGGCATCACTGCCCTCTAAGATAAAATATAAATTTTTCCACCTTTTTCCTTTGCCTGTTAAAAAAAAAATTGTTTCCCCTTAGCCAAATAATGAACTATGAAGTCACATATAATAAAATCATAAAAATTATTGTTGCTAAAAACTAAAAATTAAATATATTTCAATTTTTATTACAAAGCTTAAATAACACCAATCTTTACAAAATGAGAAAATGTCTGTAATATATCTGTAGAAAAATATCTTTTGTTATATTGCCTGCTTTAGTGAGTCACTGAGTAAGTGACAAGGGTACCTTAACAGTATGTTTAGAGATTTCATTATGATAAAATCTTTAAAATTCTTGCTTAGGATTCATTCTTTTCCAGTCATGAGAAAAAAAACTCTTCTACTAATCATGCACCCCTCAATGCCCCAACATTTCTTAATGCCAAACTGAGGCAAATACATAAAATAGAAACATCAATACTATGAATGTGCCAAGTGCCAATAAGAATTTTCTCTTAAAAAAAAAAAAAAGTTATATGGTAGAGAGGGGCTCAAGAATCAGATACCAACTTATTAAATACGTATCTCAATGATAAGTTTTATGCCCAATATTTAAAATGCTTCTAATAAATGTTAATGGTAAAATACTGAAATTGAATCTTTAGTCTTAAAAGTTTCACACTTACCTTTTTTTAGAAGATAACCTTTTTTAACAATGTTTTTATAAAAGGCATCCTTTGTTTTACGACGAATTGTATTATAAATTTCCTTGCCATCCACTGTATCATTGAGTACTTGTTCTTGATCCTGAATTTTCAAAAATACTAAAATTATTTCATGAATTCTTGATGGAAATGAAAACCTACTAAACTACCAATTTAAAAACCAGATTGTCTGTCTAGACATTAAAAAAAGTTTTAATACTAAAACCTAAAATAATGTAACATATATATTAAGAGATCCTTTGCTTTCCAAAGAAATTTTCAAAAAGGTGCACTTACCATTTCTCAAGAACATGGACAACTAATAAGCTTTTTTTTGTGTGTGAAAAATAAAGGGTTTTTTTTACGTTTTACAAGCAACACTGTTTTCAAAACATGAATTTGTCCAAGCATAACTGATAGATTAGAACCAATTTGAGCATAAAGCAAATTCATGTTTGCTTACGGACAATTATATCCATGAGAAACTCTATGTGAATGCAGAAAATTGCACCCAGCTGAACTGAGATGCCTAGGAATATGCAAAATACATCTCAAAAGCCTAAAAGCCTCCCCAGCTTCACCGAGTGTTACACGCCATACCCATCCATCCACATCTGGTGTTCTAATGTGTCTGATTTCAGATAATCCTTCTTGTACCACTTCCCGCTATTTACAGCCCTTCTGATGGCCTCTCCCACAAGTAAACTTCAGGTCTTTTTCAAGGTAAAGTGCCTTATTTATTGTAATATTTAAATATTTCTTATCCATTTAGCATGTATAAAAACTATGCTACATTTTTACTAGCTTCTTTATGTGTCACTGATGAAGGTTTTTAGTGTTGCACCCTTAACCCCCCTTTTTCCATAATCCTGTGGTTTTTATTGCATGATTTCATATAACACCGTGACTTACAGGAATGCATGTGTGTTAAATGCTAAATCCCTGCCCCCCCCCCAAGTAACAAAAATAATTATGATGTCAGGAAGAATACAAAGGGAAGAGTGCCTTTATAAATGATCTTCCCAAAATAAGTCAATCTTCAATATTACCATCAAGGTCCAATGGACCCAATTTTAGTTTTTTAGTTTCTTTCTTGAGCAGCTCTTACTATTTGCAAGAATTAATATTTTATGACTTTGTTTTCTTAGAGACTTATAGATCCAGCTGATCATTTTATTAATCTAAGATACGTTATGAGATTTTCACGAATCATATTTTTCCTATATCTTGAAACACTCTGCTATTTCATCATCGTAGGAACCATTTCACCATGACTTAACAATTATTCTCAAGTATGCCGAAGAGCAGGCACTGGCAAACCACAGCACATGGACCAAATCTAGCCTACTGCCTGTTTTTGGACATAAGGTTTTACTGGAACACAGCCATGGCTCATTCCTTTACATACTGTCTGTGGTTGCTTTCACACTACAAAGGCAGAGTTTAGTAACTGAGACAGAGACTGAATGGCCCACAAAACCTAAAATGTTTATTATCTGGTCCTTTACAGAAAAGTCTGCCAGCCCTTGGTCTAGAGGGTGATGCAACAGTTTAATAAATCATCTCTATTGCATCACCCTTTGGCATTTTTTACTGTGTGGCCAACTATTGTAGCATCTTTCAAAAAAGTATAAAAGGCCATCTTTGTTGTATTTTTATTAGTTTTCATTGAACACATAAGAAAATTCATAATTCTTAATTTTCTGATCATAACAGCAAAGAGAAAAAAATTGACAAAGAAAGATGCTTGACAATTATAAAAAGACCCAGATGATAAATGCAAAGAAACAGCAAGACTCTGGGATCTATTGTGATGATAAAATTGATTTTGATAAGCAAAATCTCAGACTATAATTCTTCAGATGGTAATCTCCCTGGTGAATTTTCTCAAACTAAGAATCGCTGAGTGAATGATATATTTCTAGGGGAAAAGAAATATAGTGCTCTCATCTAGTTAGTGATTCAATAGGAAGGACATCATCATGCAATAATTTGTAACAAGAATCTAGATTATCCTGTTTCCTAAAAGGAAATGAGGATTCTTTAAATTTTTATGATTGTGCACCAAGATTTATTCAGTATGATTTGTAAATGGACAAAGGTTACTAGAAGGAAACATATAATGTAGAAATTTAAAAATTCACCATATTGATCATTCTGATGTTTATAAGTCTAAACATAAAAATGTATTACACTTATGAAGCAATAAAGACGGTACTATCCAACAAAATTATGAACCATCAAAGTTTTCAAAAGTATTGCAGTTGATGATGCAAGAACAGCAAGAAAGAATCATAAACTAGAACTCAGTTGAAATATATTTAAAATCTGGAATCAGTACTGCATTTTGACAGTAAAAACGTAAGAAGAACCAGAGTAATCATAAGCAAGAACTTATAAAAGATGTATCTGAAATTTGTATTTACAAGATGGATATGTTCCAAGTCCCTGCATGACAGTGGATGAACAGTTAGCTGCCTTCTATTTAAGGTATGTAACCCTTTATAACCAAGAAAATATGGAACAAAAATTGGGGTTTGCTACAATTAAATTCTTATTAAATTTTCTAATAAAGTTTTTTTGTACTAAACCTTTATTCTTACTTCTACAAATTATTCAGAAAATGACTAAGAACATAAAAAATTTTTAAAGATACATTGCACCCAGATGATAAATAGTGATGACTACCTCCCTAGTTGTATAGATTTGTGCTTACCAGTCTTTATTACAGTAGTGATAATATTTACTATTAGGTGCAGAATGGGGCGCATTTGTAGTTTATTATTTAAGACATATTACTACATTAACATTTGGATTTAAATATCTGATTTCAAGATAATCTATATAAGTCTTTCCTACTTATTTTAAGATAGGGGCTGATCAACTGATCTGTAACTCCTACATTAGAAGACACTACAGGCAAGGACACAACCTCACGGTCCAAGTTCTAGTAAATTACTGGATGACAGTAGGGAAGGCTTCTCAGCCTACTCTTTGTACACAGTTCTGAAGAAGGAAGTCTTATATATTACTCCCCAAGGGAAGTAAATAATCGGGTGAGAGTCTAACAGCCACTGAAGCAAGCTTTCGCATAGCGGTTAGGTGTGCAGGCTCCTGTAACCAGACCTCAGTTGTAAATCCTGCCTTTGTCACGTAATGGCTAAGAAAACTCATTTAATAAATTAATTCAATAAATGTTTGTTGAGTGCCAGGTACTGTTCTAGTTCTTGAGATACATCAGTAAACAAATATCTTTACCTCCAAGGAACTTATTATATACCAATGAAGAAAAGAGATAATAAACATAATAAGCAAATTGTACTGTATGTTAGTAGGTGGTAAGTGCTCTACAGGGTAGGGCAAGTAGCAGCAACAAATAATGTGTACAAGTAGGTCTCAATTGTGAAGCTAATTTTTGAGCGAAATTTGAAAGAAATAACAGAGTGAGGCGAGTGGATATTTGATGGAAAGTCATTTTGAGCAGAGTGAACAGCTGGAACAAAGATTCTAATGCCAAGATCCTGGCATATTTTTTAAAAAAGCAGAGAAGCCAGCGTGACCGGAGACGAGTGAGAGAGAAGCATGGTAGAAAGCGTTCAGAGGACCACCACGGGCTACCACTCTAGGGTTTTGCATGCCACTGCAGGGACTCTGGCTTGTACTCTGAATGAAATGTAGAACAACTCTAAGTATTAAACAGAGGTGTGAAATGGTCTGACACATTTTAAATGGATCCCTCTGACTGCAGTGCAGTGTTAAGGCGGGGGGGTGGGGGCAAAAGTAGAAACAGAGAGATGAAGCCAGATTCTGGTGATGGTTGTATTCTAGATATATTTTGAAGGCAGAGACAGCATGATGTTCTTGACAGTTTGGATACAGAGTGTAGGAGAGAAAAAGAAGAGTCAAGGATGACTTGACGCCTTAAGTAATTTACTCTCTGGTTCCAGTTTCCGTATCTGTAAAATGGGCATAATTACAGGATCAACCTCATCAAATTGTTTAAAAAGTTAAATAAATTAATACGTATAAGAAACAGTGCCTAAAACATAGTGCTCAAAAAATGTTAGATACCAGTATTTTTAGTGTGGGGTGCATTGTCTCAAAAGGCTCCTTCTTTTCCTCTAATTTGTCTGAAGTGTTAGTTCCACTAAGTAAGCACACCTAGCTAGGACTCTGCTCATTCTCTTCCAGCATTTTACCCGGAGTGGGAGTATGCAGGGTCACCTCAGGGGGAATGAGATGATTCTGCTAGCTAATCACTTTTACATTAATAAAAGGACATTATTAGCCTTTGGGTTCTCTAATAGTTAGAATCCTGCTAGGAAGGATAGGTAAGTGTTATGATTCTCAAACTTCTACTGTAACCTACTTTTACTCCAGGCCCAAAATAATTGACTTCAAATAGCATTTAATGGTTTTTGTGAAGTAATCAAATTGCTCTGTAATCGGCATCTGTTATTTCTGAAGTGTTCAAAGCATTATAGGCATTTTTGCAAATGACAATAATCTGAGGTTTGTTCAGTTATGAAACAGTAACACAAGTAAGAATGAGGCTCACTGTATATTTGAAGTAATTCTTAAAACTATCTTATAACTTAAGTATAAAGTTTAAGTTTACTAGATGTCAAATGTTATTTTTATAACTTTAAAAAATTAAATTAGAAAATTCTAAGCATAAATTCAGGATGGGAAAAATTCATGACTTAACTTGTGGGCCAATAAAATAAAATTTGTTAAAAAAAATTTGTTGACTTAGGAAACAGTTTAAAATAATCATTAATTCAAACAGCCAATGTGAATCAGAATTCAGGATATAGCAATGGGACTGAGTGGCAGGTCTGTCATTTGTAGGTAAAGGCACCTCTGATCCCTAATAAAAAGATCCTAAGCTGTGGTTTCTAGAAAGCACGTACCACACTATGTGGTTTTAAAAAAAATTGGTCCAAGTCTGCCAGAACTGCCAACAAAAGTGGTACATCATTGCTAACTACAGATACTAGGAGGGTGTCAACAAGGAAGTAAAACTTGAGATGGATCTTAAACTTGCAGGATTTAGATAGGGAGAGAGGAAAAAACTGACATGGAGACAGCAATAAACACAATAAGATACATTAGTGATAATTCAGAGGATGAAGTGAGTGCTTCCTGTTGGAGAGGAGCTATTCATTCAATTAATATTGATTGAATACCTAATGCCTAGTACTATTCTAGGCACTAGGAATACAACGCAAAACACTTGCCCTCCTGAACTTTACATTCTACCAGAAAAGCATGAGGAAGTGAAGCAAGATACATTAAAATGTGACAAGATGATGATTCTTAAATTTATATTAAGCATCAGAATAATGATGCGCCCCCCCCCTTCAGCAGTTGCAATGAATAAATAGTAGGCTATAACCATCAGAAACTAACTTGTTCAGAGGAAGAAATATTGAGAAGCTCGAGACACTACAAATCACTGTGAAAGTTTAGTGGGGTACCCAAAACCTCTCACAATCCTTCCCTAGAATATCACTACCTCCATTTTCCACATAAGAAAATTCTTTATCACTCCTTTGAAGTACCTTTTTCTAACCCCTGCTACAACCTTTTCCCACCACACTTTAGGAAGTATCATGGGCAAGAAACAGAAGCTAATCAATCACCCTATGCATTAAGCAACTAGTATTCAACAGGCCCTCTTGTTCAAGGCCAGTCTTTCTTCTTATGTTCTGGACTTCAGCCACTCTTGCCTTCTCTAGGACCTTGTACGTGGGGTATTGCCATTACCCCATCCCTCACCCACCACTATCACTCTCCTCCCGAGTACAGAGACATGCTCAAAAATTTCTCACCATAAAACTATGGGCAAATAAAGAAATAAAAAGTTTAAAGGCCTTTTGGCCCTACGTCATCTTCTAGCTATCATTTTTTATTTATTTTCTTTTCTTACCAATCTCACCTAGATAAGCCTGGCTGTGATTTATCCTGGCTGTCTCCACTTTTGCCTCCAACAAACTCACTCCTTGACCCAGTGCAACTAGGCTTCTGTCCCCACCACTGCTTCTATTCTCAAAAAGCCACCAAGGACTTCCTAATTATCTAGAACCAACATAAATAAAAACTAAGAGATTCATTTATAAGTATTCATTTTCTGAAAGAATCTGAATAATCTGCAGTTTTAAATTTTATCCAATTTCAAATGCATGGATGTGTGCATAAACATATCACCAAAAATGCATTTTAAAATAAAATGCTAATTATTGCTAAAAGAAAAACAACACTGACCTGCATTGGTACAGGTTCCTTAAGATAATACCCTTCAACAATTTGTTCTTTTCGATAGTGATCTATGATGTCCCCAATGCTGTTAAAATAAAAATTACTAACATTGACATAATTTGTCTCATAAAAATTGCAAACCTTAAAGATACACCAAACCTTGTTAGCAAGGATTCTCTATTTACAAGTTTTTTCCAAAGTATATAACCAGAATACATTAACAGACTATATGATCATTATAGTCACATTACTTTAGAAAAACAAGAATGTTCCTAATATTGGTTAACAGATCAAAAATACTTGAGTCAGAGATTTCAATTTTCCATAAATGTACTCAAAGCACCACTATACGTGAGGAAATGATTAAAAAAAAATTTTTTTTAAACAAAAGGATCTGAGAGACTGAGAAAGAAAAACCGACAAATGGCATTTATTTAGCAAGTAGTGAATTCAGGTAAACTTCAAGAATTTTTATCATCAAAAATTTACATATTCTGCTTTTATATTAATCAGATGGAGTTAGGTCATGAGACATAAATAGCAGGTGAAAGCAGAAACAAATTTAAAAAAAAGGAAGAAAAAGAAAGACCAGGAGCTAACCTTATATGTAGGATTATCACTACAGTAGGAAAGGCCTATTGATGATTTTGATAAAAAGAGCTATAAAATATTATTAATATTTGGGAAATACTACAAGTAAAACAAAACTGAAAACATTATATAATGTATTTTAACACAAATTTTAACATGATATAATGAGTTTTTAAAATATAAAATGTTACTCATAATCAGTTTGTCATTTTATTGTCCTGAATATGTAAATCCTAGAATTTTAAACTTTCCTTTAATACAGTAGAGGAATTGGTATTTAACGACAGCTAGGCAACATTTCTCAAAACAGATCTCATTAATTTACCACTTGGTTTTTTTCATGTTCTTCCCACTGATCCAATAATTGAAATACATACACACACACACATATATATATATATATATATATATATCATTATATATATTTATCACTTGATTTTTTTCAGTTCTTCCTACTGAAAAAATAATTGGAACATATGTTGTATTTTATCTTTGGAGATACATATACATATATACCCACACATATATATCTCTGATAATAAAATATCTGCTATACTACAAAATTAAACTAAATATAAATAAAGTTTAATGTTAAAAAGCAAATAGAAGATTTGAAAGATTAATAAAAAATTACAGATGAATATAAACTAAATACCAGAGGTAGCATTTAACAGGAGGGGGTAGGGGGATGAGAAAAGTAAAAAGGTATTATCACAAGAAGGACAAAGAAGGTTATAAGTTTTTAAAGGAAAAATGTAACACTAAAGAAAAACGAAAATCAGAAAGAATACATTTGAAGATAGCTAGGTACCACAACAGAGATGACTATGTGTTTCAAAGCAGAAGGCACCAAATCTGAGAAAATATCCAAGGTCTCTGGCTCCACAACTGTAAATGCAATCTATCCTGTGTAGCACCTCAATGTTACGATATAATTCTTGACCATGAACTGAAAGAATAGAATACTACTGCATGGAGTACATACAGTTCAGACTGTGCAGGAGCAAATTTACAAGCATGTGGCAACCAATCAGATATATTTTTTACCAATGACCTGGACTTCCAAGAAGTTTTTTTTTTTTAATTACTCTTTAGTTCATAGTCTACCCAGATATGCCTAAGGAAACCGTCAAGAGAGACACAACAAACAAAAATTTCCTAGACATTCCATAGTTCTAGCCATGAAATCAGATTTACAACTCAGAAAATTAAAACATGTTAACTATAAATCTGTAAAATAACTGTGAGTTTCTAGAGATACTATATCCTGTACTTTCATTTTAATAATTTACTTTTTAATAAATATAACTCTCTCTCTCTTCTTGAACACTACATGTTAGTAATCTTAAAGGTCTAACCAAAATCTTCCCTCTCCCTTCTTAATCGCCATCTGAACTACTCTCTTCCCACTGATTCTCCTATGCATATTTGTACATCCTTGAATTTATGTCAGCTTACCATCTTTTCTAGAAGACCTGAGCACTAATAACGTAGGAACAGTATCTTTTTTCTTTACAGTATATTCACAGATCTGTATAATACACTTCAAAAAGTAGATCAGTCAATAAATGTTTACTGAATTATATTTGTTGTTAAATGCCTCTACTTTTCTAAAATTTTAAATATAGGAATATTAAAGTTATGTCTCAACAATGTAGTTTCTAAATGAAATGGACATAACTGCTACTTCTCTTTGCCCGAAGACTAATGTAGAGTTAATGTGGAGACAGGTCAGCAGAATTTGGCTCTGTTACATAGATTTATTGGATAATCCAACTTTACGCTTCCATATCTAAACAATAAGTGATAATCACAAAGGTGCATCTTCTTAGAAATTACTTCATTACTGACATTAATGCTGAAAAGGAGTATGTATTTCCAAAACAATTATAAAAACTGCCATTTTCTAGGCATGAGAGCCACATAATTCTGGCTTTCCTTTAAAAATGATTTTTTTAATATTAAAGCTAACAACAACAATACTCCTGAACTTTATAAGATGAACATATACAAGGGGAATAAAGAGTCTAATTTGGGGGAATGACCACGGACACTACATTAACATATTTTTTAAAAATTTAAATAATTTTGCAGGCAGACTAATTTGAAATAATTTGGAAAGAAATATACTTCAAATATGTATTTCTTCCTGTTTCATTCTGGTCTTTATCAACAAAAGAGACTACCTTTATATATTTTACAGGCTGCCTCCATTATGTAGGAAGAATTTTCATCTTTAGAGAATGTGTATCATAAAGAAGTTTAAATCAAACAAAACAAACTTCCCCCAGAATTAATGTAAAATACTTTATCTTAAAAAAAAGCTCCATGCAAACATTTATCAATTAAGAATATGTTTTCAATTTATTGTTTTATATATTCCATGCCCCTAGAAACCTGGACAATGGGAAAATTTAATTTACCTTCATAGAGAGCTCAAATTGCACCTAGCTAGATTTTCAGTGAGGATGTCTAGATCAGACTGTAATGCTAGAAGGGGTTCAAGCAGCTCATATATGAGGTGTGTGAAAGGGTCCAATCGTCTACACTCATCTTCCATTTGATGTCGTATCACTATCCACTGAACAACCAGCAAGTAACAGAACTTGTTTTTGGTTTTTTGCTTTGTTTTATTTTAAGGCATTAAACTAGGAAAATGCCGGCATTTTAGCTTACACTAGCCTCCAAAACAGGAAAATCATGCTACTCCAGAGTTATCCGGAATGAGAAAACGTTTACACTCAGAAATAAAATGAAAGATTACTTTCTATTATGCAGAAAAAAAAAAAAACAGCTGACATTCTATCATATGGTTTTTTTCTATTAACTGGTTTTCCTAATCAAGTGAGTGAAGTCCAACCTGAGTTTTGGGACAAGCAAAGAGTTTACCAAGAATTTTAAAGGTGAGAAGTAGGAACCAATAATTACAAATAAAACCAACTTGAGAACAACCCAATTATTTTTGGGTAACATTATTAATAAGTCTCAGGTAAAAAGGTTCTTAAAGAGTGACCTATTAAAATGTCTCACTGATAAAAAATGGTAATATATTTTCTTTTTCTTAAATGTTCTGCTGTCCTACAGATAATGTATGGACTTAGCAAATTTGCTGCAAATAACTTGTGCATAAATAATCAAAAAATTACATAATTTTGGAAGGAAATAAAAAGTTATTAATTTATATTCACATTTGACACTAGCTAAAGAATTCTTGGATATGACTGCTACTAAATTATATAAAATGTCTTATAATTTTAAATATTACAAAGTCAAACTTTTATATAATTTTGATTCTGATATTATATTATCAAGATTTCAACTCTCCTTGCCAAAATTAAAACTAAAAATTTCTCACAACTTACCTGTTATAATATCGGCCTCCCATCATAAACTGATTGTTTGGTGTTGGACATATTTTAAATCGCTGAATATTTTCATTGGTCCGAAAATAAAGTGAATAGTCACCAGGAGTATTATCTGATGGCCTCACAAGAAAACTGCAGACTTGACCAACTATAAAAATTAAGCTGTTAGTTTTATTCCCTAATTATCAAATTAAAAAAGAAAAAGCGTTAAGTAGTATAATTACAAAATACATTCAAAAGTCAAAAACATATGTAAAATTTTCACCAGGAACGTCTGTTTGTTTTTTGTTTTGTTTTGTTTTGTTTTGTTTTGTTTTGTTTTGTTTTTGGCCGCACTGCACGGCTTGCAGGATTTAGTTCCCCGACCAGGGACTGAACCTAGATTTCACTGCAGGGCAATGAAAGCGCCGAGTCCTAACCACTGGACCACCAGAGAATTCCTGAAGCTTTTTTAAAATAAAGATAATTTTAAGGCAATTTCTTTTTGTATTTTCTGGTTTATGAGGCACAACCACCCATGATGTTGCTTGTCTTTATTACATAAAAATACAGGGCAGAAATGTGCAGCACTGACTTCTGGTTAATAAGTCTACACCTGTCATAACTTGGAAAGAATACTCTAACCACAGATGGGGTTACTGGCTAAAACTACTATATTCTGTTTGCAAAAGAAAAGTCTAAAAAAGTTAAAGGGAATTTTACTTAAGAATACTCTGTACTTAAGTAATGCTTCCAATTAAACATTAAAAAGTCATAACTATAATAAAATAGTACCAAAAGCTTACAAAAGTAGATTCAAAACAACTGAAATATTTGTGTACCTAATCAAAATCAATACACATGTACTATATTTCATTTAATAGGCACGATCTTGAAAAGTCATACAGAAGCAAATTATCATGTATTAAATATTTTCATATTAATTTTAGAGAAGTCTTTTTGACATCTGCAATTGGCAGTGACTTTTACCACTAAGATGCTTTTTTACCTTTTCTCTGTTTAAGTCCTAATGACAGAAAAGATCAGAACATGATTGCTTTTAGGAAAGCACAATGAACACTTAGAATATCAGACGTCATTTTTATGTAAATTACTAATAGTTCCAATCATCTACCCAAGGCACTTACTACCAAGTAATTTCATGTTCAATACAAAGAATAGGAATTACTGCAAAACTGTGCATGCAAGTGCTTATGTGTATTTTTCCTGGGAGAAAATCATCAGACTCTTAAAAGAGCACATGACCGAAAGAAAATAAAAACTAACCTAAGGAAATTAAGTTTAGCTCTTTTTCAATTTACATGTCTAAAACAAGAGTGAGTGCCTCAGGTATTTGGTGGTGCAAGTTCAAAATCATAAATGTATATTCAAAATTCAGTAAATTCACTAAAATAAATATTTTGGTCCCACTTTGAAAGCAGGTAGCATGTCATTTTGCTTGAGCATTTGGTCTCTGTTACTACCATATAGAATTACCATGTTCTTTAATGAATTTTTAACCTATATCCCCACAATAAAATTGAATACTTCCTAAAACTGCCATAAATCTTTCAAAAGAGCCCACTATTAATTAAAGGCAATGCCTTATGGCTTGAACAGTAACTCAGATAAGATCTTTAAATGATCAGTGGTTTATTCATCATATACATTGAACTCTGGTCATTTTTAAAGAACTAAGACTTCTAAATTACAGATTACTGCTTAAACTTGTCTCAAGTCCTTCTAAAGCATGGTTTCCTGAAGAGATATTTGGTAACTAAATTAATTCAGTCTTAAATTTTAGTTAGGATAAGTGATAATGGAATAGTTTTTGTTTTAAATAATAAACCCACAGTACGATTCAATTTTTATTTTGCATATCTCTGTAACCACACAGTTTTAGGAAATGTTAAAATCAACATATTTTAAATAAGGCCCAATTTTATAATTCTACAAGTGTACAAAGATAAATGCAAGAACATTTGCTGCACCTGAACAGCAAGAAAATGAAAACAACATGATATTCCTCTATAAGAGACTGATAATAAATTATGGTATTTATACAATGGAAAGCTTATGGTCATTAAAAAGAATAATGAAAATTTATATATGCAGATACGGTATGATTTCCCAAAATACATCTTAACATGAAAAAAGTGTGTTGTATGTTCCTGTGAGAGTGTGGGGGGGGGTATGTGTAGCGGGGCAAGTAGGGGTGAGGAAGAAAGACAGACACGAAACTTCTAGAAACACAGGGAAAAACACTCATCTGGCACTGCTTCTAAGGAAGAATACAGGGGCCTGGTGCAGAAGGAAAATGCACTGCACTGAATTTTATACTGCATGTTTTCAACTAAAAAACACCCAAAACCAAGAACACCAATTTCTCTGTGCTGGGCAAGAAATTACAGTATACATAAATATCAAATGAATGCTAAAGGCAAATACATGATAAATGGTTGGTTCACTTTTTTATTCTTTTTAAATAACAACATTACAAAAGGAAAGTGAATATATAAATACCTGTCATTAGTAAATTATAAGCTTCTTGTTTGGAAATTTTCCCATGGAACCATCTTGAAAAGAGAATAAATTAAATATGTAAATCAAAAGTCTTTTTTGCTGTTATACCATCAAAACTAAACAACTAACATAATAAGTTTAATTCAATTGCATTTGATTAATGCAATTGATCAAATGACCTCATTCCTTTTACATTTTTTACTACACTTTGTAAACATGCCTAAGTTCAACAAGATATAGAAAAATTAGGGACTATCTAGTATGAACTACAATTTCCATATTAATTACCAATACAAAAACAGCAATGATTTTAATTCTGATAATGACAAATTGTTAAGCTTACATCATAACTAGCATTCTTTTTTCTTTTTATTAGGAGGGGGGAGTGGTAGAGGTAGAGCCCACCAGAGCTGCCCAGAAAAAAAATTAGTGGATTAATTTTTCTCATACTTCTCTCAAAGTGAATTTCCCTATAAGTTCTCTCTTCAAATCAACATGGTTGATTCATACTTTACTGAAAGCCAGAAAATAAGACTGAATGATGAGAAAGAAGAGATACCAACATCAAGAACTGAAAGAAAAGAATGACTTAGTATTACTAATTCTATTGGAGCTAATGGCCTATCATATCAGATTGTCAGAATATTTTATATTCTGCATACTTAAAATAAGCCTTTAGAAATTATTAGAAAAGGCATTAGTCAAAATCTACTGCATATAATAACTAAAGTATTTAAATAATTTACCTTAAAATAAAATGATACATCTGGTTTAAAAATTAATTACTAGTAATCAGATTACTTAAAATCTCTCATCTGAAGGACTATTATCTATCTTGCTGATTAAGACATGTTATATGTTAATACCAAGCTGACAACTCCAGATTACCTCTCTACCACTTTGCCATATATTCTTAGGGTCTATAATTATATTTAATCGTGGCTTAAAGAACAAGTTGGAAAGTAAAAATACTACAAGACTAAAATATATAAATGCCCTAAAATCCAATGTTACAGGTTTAGAGGCTGTTCATACTGTTTTAAATTATCCATATTATTACTGGTCAGAGTATAAAATATAACTGAATTTTTACCTTTTCACATGAATAAAATGTTAAACTTTTACTTTCTCTCTTTAACTTTATTCCAACCCTTAATTCAGATTTCCTGAGGCTCCCAATGCTAATTATGAATAATTTAAAACAAGTATACAATAACTGGAGCAGTCCAGGCTGCCTTAAAAGGCAGTAAAGTTCCATACTGCATTCAAACACAGCTGAAATGACCATTTACTACAAATGCTAAAACAGCATTTCTATATTCTAGTGGATAGTTGATTAGATGACCTCAAAGGCACATCCTATATTTCTCTATAGCTAGAATAAAGGAGAAAAAGGGAATTTAAAAGGGGGAGGGGGCAAAAAATAGCATTTAGAGAACAAATTGGCAATACTGTTTTCTGAAAGGATTGGATCTGAGTTTCCTCATTCAGGCATTTATTACCACATGTAAAATGAGTATATTTCAAGCACATGGTTTGTACCAATAATAGAAAAATGAGACTGTGACCTTAGGAAGTCCCCATTGTAGTAAGAAAAAGGAACATAAATACTGTATAACTATAAAAAGAATGTAGAAAATATAACAAAGAGCAGTGATAGGTACATGCTGAGGGCATTTTTAGAATAACAGAGAAGGGCACCAATTCTGTAGGGTGAATAAGGGGGAAGATAACAGAAGACTTCTTGGGAAGAGTGATAAATGGGTTAAGTCTCTAAGTAAGAATAGGCATTAACCAAATACAATGGAGGGGAATTCTGGCCTAGGAAGTAGCTTGAGCGAAGGAGAAAAACAGTACTAAGCATTTGAAGATCTACAAGCTAGAGAGTAGAATATAAAACTACAAATGACAAGAGATAGGACTTATAAAGGACACAAGACCTGGATCAGATCTTTTCAGACTCTGCTAAGGTAAAGAGAATCAGGCAAGAATTTTAAGTGAGAAAGTAATACAGTCAGATATATGTTTTAGGTAGATTATTCTAGCTGTTAGAAGAAAGGATTTGAGGAGACTAAAGTGTCAAGCAAGACCAACTTAGAGGTTATTGCTACATCAAAGTCCTGGTACAAGATGAAAAGGGCCTGAACTAGAATATGGTTGCTTAAGACTGAGAAGAAGGCACACATTCAAGACATATTTTAGAAGATAAAAATAGCAGGACTTGGTACTTGTGTCTTGGAAATATGGAGCTGAAAAGGAACACAGCTAAAGTTATACAATCTATTTAGTCTCAAAAGGCATTCGGGGATGTTACTGAGGATGCTTCACTGCCAGTCAACACCTTAAGAAATCAGAGGGAGCTGACAAATACAGAAAATAAACCAACAATGCAAATTTAGCTTATGCTAAATACCAAATGAGTAGAAAACTATAAAGTTCAGAATATGGAACGATCACAAATGTATTAAATTTTAAAAAAAGATTTCCCAGTGAAACTGGGATTTATACGTTATAAGAAAACTGGATATAGCTTTAAATGTTTATTGGTATTTGACCTCTCTTTTTTTTCTTTTCTTTTTAAAAAGAATTTATGGTATTATTTTAAATAGGGATAAAAATATAGATTTCTTGCTTCTCTTGAAAATCAAGAGGCTTTCATAACACTAGACTCACACACTTTCACACATCAATTAGACCGGTCACCTCACTGCCGGCAAACACGGTCTAGTTTTTGACTTCCTGCAGTCTTCTGTGATACAAACAGTGAATGTTAGTTTCCATTTACTACCACACTTGCAGTGTTATTTTCTTACAGTAGCGAAACAGTTCCATGTTCCTTGATCGCTATCAAAGTGGGAAAATAAGAAAGATTAAGATTATTGTAATTTGAGAAAAATGGGAATATATACACCTGACCCAGTTCATTTGCTTACATTATCTGTATGCCTCTTCCAAACATTAATTAGAATTTGCAACTCCTCACATAGGTAGTGAGAAGACTTCAAACTAGTACAATCAACAAAGTACAGTCTCACTGATGAAGGCTACTTTGCAACTACACAGAACAATAAGGAAAATGAACTCAGAAAATCTCATATGTTCCACTTAAGAAAGGGTGGGAACTAAATTAGATGACTAAAAGTGGAGTATTCAGTTTGTTTTCATGTTCTAATGGTTAGAATTCAGAATAAGCAAATACTTGAGAGGCAAGCCTTAAATTCCATCCATAATTGCCGACAGGAAGGTAAGAAAAAAATATTCCACTAAAAACATATTAGATGAACAGTTTATTAAAATAATATGAGTAAAACAGAATTTGGATTAAGAGTTAAGCCCCTTAGATATGGGGAGGGGGAAGGGTAAACTGGGATGAAGTGAGAGAGCAGCACTGACATATATATACTACCAAATGTAAAATAGATAGCTAGTGGGAAGCAGCTGCATAGCACAGGGAGATCATCTCGGTGCTTTGTGACCACCTAGAGGGGTGGGATAGGGAGGGTGGGAGGGAGATGCAAGAGGGCGGGGATATGGGGATATATGTATACATATAGCTGATTCACTTTGTTATACAGCAGAAACTAACACACCATTGAAAAGCAATTATACTCCAATAAAGATGTTAAAAAAAAAAAAGAAAAGAAATTTTTTTTTTAAGTTAAGCCCTGTAAAAGAAAACGTATATACAAATAAATATCAAGAGGGATGAGAAGGACACTAAAAAAGATCTTCGAGGACATTAATAAAATTAGAGCAAAGCTGAAACACCATGTGGAGTGATCTCCCATAAAAGCAACTAATAACTTCTGGAATATAAGAGAAGAATGTAGCAAATAGTAAGAATATAAGATAAGAATGGTGGCAAGTAGTAGGTATAGTAATACCTGGTCTTTGAATTAGCCCTTATACTTAAAATCAGCCTGAAAAAAATTATGAAAATAAAGTCCTTGCAGAATCTTATTAATATGGTAAAGAACCATAATTTGGGGGAAAAGCTCTCTGACTTAAAAAAAAAAAAAAAAAAAAAAACTGAACCATAAAGTACATAAAAGGTAATGGCAACAAAAACAAGAAACACTATGAATAAATCAGTAAGAAAACAAAAAAAAATGTGAGGAATTATGACATTCATAATGTTATTAATGTACTGTTTATCAAAAAGTCTTTAGTTTGGTGATATAAGAGATGTAGGTATAAGCCACCTTCATTATCACTAGGTCCTTAAGAAAATAGAAATCAACTCGAGCCAAATAAAAACATTTTTTAAGTCAGCTCAAGAAGTATCAATTTTCTTTTAAAATATTTTTAGATCAAAGTTTTCCAATTAGTAAGTTTACAATATATTTTTTTCCCTTTTAATAGTTAACACAGACTTACATTTTGCCTTCATGTGGATCTTCTTCCCGGCCCTAAAGGGAAAGACATTAAGACAGTTTTTATGTAATTATTAATATACTTTTATTAAAATTAATAAAATCTTATCTTCAAACATATCTACACCCTGCCCTTCATATGTATTTATGTATATACAAGAAAAGGTGTTTCTATTCATGAAAGGTCTTTCCAAAACTCTCCCCCTTAGTCCTCTTCTCTCTTTGTTGTGATTACTCTAATCCAGGCCCTTCTCCTCTCTTTTCTTAAACTTTTAACAACAGCCAACTAGTATAATTACCTCTGTGCTCCATCCCACCCCACCACTCCAATCTGGATTCATCAGTTTCAACTGCAACTTTGCTCTGCATTAAGAAACACCAAACCAAACAAAAATAAACACATTTTAAAAACCAGACCTTTAGTACCTCTCTACTGCCCACAAACTCCTCAGTTTACAACCAGAATCCTTTACCATATGACTCAAGTCTACATTTCCTGTCTCATACTACCATTTCTCTTTAGGTATCTATACCATGGTCACTCATAAACTACCTCTTTGCTAATCTACATTTTCCCACCACTGTAGCTTGCTCTTTTTTACTTAGAATGTCCTTTCCACTCAGTACTTCCTACCTGTTAGTTAAAACCTAAACCATCTAGTCAGGATCTATCTCAAACACTACCTCCTCAGTAAGACACTGAGTCCCTAAAACATAAACATGAACTTTTTCTCTGAATAGAAAAGACATCCTTCTTTTTTCATCTTTTGAACTTTACCCTACTCTATTTGATATTGCCATTATTTAAGATACACTAGGTGATATTCATTCCATTATCGTGGCTATAAGCATCTTAAGACCTGAGCCATTTTTTTGTTAACACTGACTACCACAACCACTAGCACAACGCTTGGCACATAATTTTCACTGAATATCTGTTGAATTGTAGTCCTAGTAACCAGCACAGTACCTGACATCAAGTTTCCATTGAATAACGAAGGAAAGGTAGAAAAATGAACTAAGTACACATGGATTTACTTCTCTAAATTTGGTACTGACTCAAATATCAAATATCTAACCAAATTAAAATCAAACACTTGCTAAATGCCTTCTATATTATAAAATGCTAAAAACAAATTACATAAAAACAAAATGCATTATCACTGCCCAAAAGGAGTTAATCTCTATATAAGAGGTTTACAGAATAAATTAATTTTAAATGTAATGGGATATAAAGTTAAGGTGCTATGGAAACACACAAAGAAACAATATAGCCTAAGAAAGGGTGTGAAAAAAGGGGCAACATCTGAGCCGAATTGATAGATGAATCAAATTTTACAAAGCAGTTTAGCAGGGCAGGAGTGTCAAGGAAGAGGGGAAAGAATAGGCATAGAGACATCCATTCATTCAACAAACATTTGCTGAATGGCTGCTAATGCCAGATTATTATTATTCTAGGCAACAGGTACACACTGAATCAGAGACAAAAATCCTCACAGAGCTTACATTCTGGAATTAAGACATAATATAGTACAAATGTGCTTGGAGAACAGTAATGAAAATTAGAATTTCTGGGTGGGAAATTCCTTAAATCCATCCAGCAACCAAATGTCTGAAATCTAGACAATCTCCAAATGGCTCTCCAATCTACAAGGATTCACTATGTTCCAATGAAGACCATTATGAAAAATTATTCTAAATACTGAAGTAAAAACTGTTTATAATTCTAACTTGGAACCATTCCACTACTAATTCAAAGTATGACCATATTCATTTTTAACAGCCACATCACATTGTTCACTCACACTGAGTTGTTAACTTGTTCTCCTTTTTTTTTCTTTCCTTGTATGTTAGGTCATGTCTCCTTATCTTAAACTGGGCTTTTTTCCCCCCCTATATTCAATGGATAACTTTCACTTATCCTTATTAAAATTTATCTTGTTAAATTTGACCCAGAGTTCGAAGAGCCTGAGAGGAAAGTTCAACTACACCTCAATTCCTTTAAATAATCAGAATAATGGGGGTAGGAGGGTTACAGCAGAAAGAAAATCCAACATACTACTAAGAAACTTTGTAGTAAAACTAACATAGATGTTAAGATTCTTCAGTTTGAACACTTCCTGTCCTTACAGAATAAATATCACTCTTGCTGTAGAATACAGAATTCTAATCTAGTAATTAGTTCTAATCCCAGCTCTTCCACTAAGTAACTATGTGACTATGAGTATGGAACGTATCATACCATTTCCTCAACTCCTCCCACTTTTCCTCAGTATGTTTTACTGCTACATATCAAGATCTGGCTGCCAGAATAGGCAGACAAGAGAATTAATAGCAAAGAAAAATATTCTCCACTGCCGTCCTCCTGGAACAATAATCAGAGCACAGGTTTCAGCATATTACCAGGTTCAAGGCATAATTTAAAAACAGTCACTCTGAGGGTTGTAAAAAATAACAGACAGGGGCTTCCCTGGTGGCGCAGTGGTTGAGAGTCCGCCTGCCGATGCAGGGGACACGGGTTCGTGCCCCGATCCCGGAGGATCCCACATGCCGCGGAGCGGCTGGGCCCGCGAGCCATGGCCGCGGAGCCTGTGTGTCCAGAGCCTGTGCTCCGCAACGGGAGAGGCCACAGCAGTGAGAGGCCCGCGTACAGCAAAAATAAATAAATAAATAAATAAATAAATAAATAAATAAATAAATTTAAAAAAAAATAAAAAAATAAAAAAAATAACAGACAACCATTCCATCCTGCTGGACAAATCCGAAAGAGAAGAGTGAATTCCAAAACTATAATACAATGTTTAATATGTTTCAGTGATACTCAATACTGTATCTGAAATACATATGCCACTTGAACGCTGATCTGTATCTAAAAATGCACAAACACGATTATTTAGTGTCTAAGACTACTGATAATGTATTTTGTGATGACATTGAAAACAAGGGAAATATTCAAAATATAGAACCATGTGATAATATATGTGTAATATAACTCCATTTTTCCAAGGTTACTAGAAAATTATACATATATTTGGGAGAGTTTATAAAGAGTTTGAAAGCAAACGTGCAACCATTTGAGATTCCATGATCAGTTGGACATAATATCATTTATGAGGAAGTCCAAGAAGACAAAAAGGGATACAAATAAGCACACATGTTAATACATTTTTAATTTTTAGAAACTCATGAAAACATCCTGAATATTGGCAACTACAGATTAAAACATGCTTGCTTGGTTGTGCTCTTTACAAATAAATAGCATTTACCAACAGTAAATATGTTTTAATGAAAAATTACTTGTACTTATGAATTGAGGTTTTTCATAAAAGAAATATATCCATAGCTAATTTCCCTGATTATGGACAAGTTCCAAAATTTAAAAAGTATTTAGAATTCTGAGAAGGAGAAGAACAAAACTTACCACCTCTTCTACTAGGTCTTCAACAATAAGACCTTGTTCATCTGTTCTTAGATTTGTAACCCACATCCATCCATCTTCTAACTCGTTATGAACAATGAACATATCTCCTTTTAAGAAACTGAAAATAGCAATTATGAAGTTATTAAAATTAAATAAAATTTTTAAACATGGAAATTTAATTGATTATGTACCACCTCACAGAGATAATATGATACTGGAAAACGCAAGGGGTTAAAGTCAAATACTCTAGATTTTTGTCCTGTTTCTGTCATCATCTACGTGTAAAAGACACTTATCTGAATCTTAATTTCGACATGCACAAAATGGGTTTAATAACAGTACCTATACTATCTGTATCACTGGATTATTGTTAGATTCAAACTGGAATTTATGTAAACAGTAATTATACATATATTACAGGCTTTGGGGTGTAACTACAAGAAAACTGAACTTTAAAATTTAAGTTTCAATGTTATTACTCTTTCAGATATAGGTTAGACATAAAATTATAAACATTAAATAAATATTATTAACTCATTCCACATATACAGGATAAGGTTACTTTAGAAGAAGTTTATTTTAAATAAGCATAATTAGCCTTATCACACAGATGCTTATGAGCGTAACATTTTTCTCATAAAAGACATTAGGGTTTATTTAATTCACTCAGCTATCCATGGTCCAACAAGTAGAGCATTCTTTCTCCGAAAGTGGTACCAAAGGGTATATATAATGAGAATGCATGCATGTTTTTTCTGTTACCAATACCTGAGTGGAGGGATGTATACACAATCTAGTTTCTTTTCATTGGAATCTAGATGTTTTCAACCTCCACACAATCACAGGATTAAAAAGTTGTTGATGTATGTCATCAATATAAAACCATCAGTAATTCCTTGAACTTTTCCTTTTAGGCTTGAACAAATGCCTTTGAGTGCTTAAGGTTTTAAGATTGACTGGATGCTACCATTGACCCTGTATCTATATCCCTATCTGTAATATATATGTATTTTTTAAATAAATTTTCCTTTAAGTCTTAATATTCACAAACCAAAGTTACAGTAAGTAAATTTCTTCTCATACCTTTGAAAACTTTGTTTTTCTCTGAAATATCTGAAGCTTCACTGTTACTTGGACCAGTTCAAGAATAAAAACTTGTACACGATGCTTCAGATGCACTCTTTTTGAATAAGCACAGAATACTGCATTCTACCTTGATTCTACAACCCTTAACAATGACCAGTATTTCACTAGCTGAAAGGGGGCAGACATTACCACTTAGCCAAGTATAAATTGTTCCTTTCCGGAACCAACCACCCAAATAAATATATTAAAATAGAAGTCAAAGAGAAATGAGAAATGACAAGTTTCATTTTTGGTCAAAAGCAGTCCTAAGAGATTTTTTTTTTAAATTTTGACTTGTTTCTATACTACAAACTTTTTATGATGCAAAAAAACAAAAACATGAAAAATAAAAAGCTTACTGGCAGAAACATCATAATCCTAAGATTAATTATGCATTATTTTGCATTTTTCCTCAAAACAGGTTAAAGTGCTTTATTAAATCTCATTAATCTTCAGATGTTTTTACTTTAAAAAAAATACTTCTCAGGTATATATAAATTTAAAAAGACTCATAACTTCATACATATTTCTGTCATTCTAATTCTTGTTTAAATTTTCATCTTCCTAGATCAGAAGTACTCAATTTTTGGAAGGTCTCTCAGGACCCCTTTACAGTTTTAAAAATTGATACCCTAACAGGCTTTCATTTACTCATTTACATGGATTATATCTATTGATAATTACCATATTAGAATTTAAAATGTAAATGTTTAAAAATATTTATTAATTCCTTTTAAAATATTAATATACCCTATTAACATGGTAACATAAAAAATGAAAAATAATTATAATCTTTACAAGTTTAATAAGAATATTATTGCCTTGCATTTTTGCAAATCTCATGTCTGGCTTAACTGAAAACTGCTGGATTCTCATATCCATTTCTTTCTTTTTTTTTTTTTTTTCTTTTTGCTGTATGCGGGCCTCTCACTGTTGTGGCCTCTCCCATTGCGGAGCACAGGCTCCGGATGCGCAGGCCCAGCGGCCATGGCTCACGGGCCCAGCCGCTCCGTGGCATATGGGATCCTCCCAGACCGGGGCACGAACCCGTGTCCCCTGCATCGGCAGGCGGACTCTTAACCACTGCGCCACCAGGGAGGCCCCCTCCATTTCTTTATTCAATCTGTTGTTATATGGTTTTTTTGCTTAAAGTATATGAGGAAAATCTGGCTTTATACAAATATGTAGTTGTGAAAGGGATGAGTATTTTAATAGCTTTTCAGATAATTATAGATATTCTATTACATTAACCCCAAAACTTGACTAGTGGTATTTTCTTGGAGGTTGGTTGTAATGTGGAATCTAAAACTATGTATCAATGAACTTTCTGTACCATTCCAATAACCTCTATTGGTCTATCTTGCACTGTGAATGGATCTTTTACCCAGCCATAATTTTGTAACATCATGCATTGATCATTTAGAAAATACTGATTCACTGAGATGTGCAGATCATCCAGATATAAACACATTATACAGCATCAAAACATCACATTCTTCAATATCAGCACCAATTTCATCAGAAAAGTCATTAAGTGTCTAGGAAGCTGTCAAACTCCTGATGGCAAATACAGGGTTTCCAAAATACTAATTTTTCCTCGAAAGCTCAAATTGTCATTGGCAACAAATACTGCCAGTTATTTCCCTTGAAGTAACAGATTCACTTTGTTCTTTAAAAAAAAAAAAAGTCAGATATTCAAGTCTGAATAACCATAATTTGCCTGTCAGTAATTCTTCTAAGTGAAAATGATGTGCACAAAAAAAAAAAAGCAGCTAGTTCAGCTCTCAAAGCGCCTCTTTTCCTCAAGACATTGAACTGTGGTACACAGTAGAGGTGCTTTATGAGTATGTCCCATTTCATCACAAAGATATTAAAAAGATGTGTAGCCATAGGTTGAGGTTTATAAAACAAATATTTTTTATTATCTCACCAAGAATATTCGTAAGAGAAACTGGCTTTTTTTGTTTAACTGCAAGCATGGGGCAGTGAAAAACGATATACATTTGTTACCACTGCCTTGATTTGTGCTAAGACACCAGCAGTTTTACTATCCATGGCTTCTGAACCACCATATAAATGTCACAGTGAAAAAGGCAAATTATGTCTTAGTATTATTATGAAAATAGTTTTGATCTTATGAATCTTCTGAATGGATCTCAAGGATCCCCAGGGTTACATGGATCACACTTTGAGAGCTGCTGTCCTAGATGACCCCACTGGGAATTTACAAATCATCCAAAATTCCCAAATTTGCAGTTCAGTGCTGTTTTTCTTTCCCTTCTCTTTCTTTCACTGGCTTTTCCAGCTTAGATCACAAATAAAGGTGTGCCAATAAGAACTAAGTGAGAAGTTATTTTGAGGGCAATCATATAAAAATGGATTGCCTACTTGGAGATTTCAGATAGTTGAATCTTTGTTTTTTAAAATACCATATTTCCAGAAATTTTTAGTGCTTCCCAAAAGTTATCACTACATTTTAAATACTGCTATTGATTTCAATGAGAAGCTGTAAACTCAGAATTATTAATTATTCAAAGTAGCCTTAACATTTTACCAATAATAAACAAATTTTCTATCAGAAAGCTAAACTTATAGAAAGATACAGATAATTTGATAATAATTATCAAATTATATAATAAATCAAACTCTATAGAAATAATAAAAACAAATTATATATAAGAACTCTCCTTACTTTGTCAGAGATAGTCTAATAAAAGCTAAGTTATTTCTCCTGTCATCTTCACTGTGGCCTCTCTGATCCAAATTCACAGTCTGAACAGATAAGCCAACACAGGGGGACAGGAACAATGGACTTAATATTAAGGGCATGCTTTGCTGGATGCTATTTCCTCAATTTCCAAAACCTTCCTAGTCCAAGAGCAACAAATTTTCAGTCTTTCAAATGCCTATAAACGAGATTATATTATAAAATACCTTATTTCATCAGTGTCTGGTACTTTTGTGTAAGGGAGAATGGCTCGAACACGCCTTCTATCTTCTACTGGCTAGAAACCATAAAAAAATTGATTTACAAAAGATAAACTTTCTATGTCAAAGTCAAATTGGGTATGTCCACACAAAGGTAAAGCCAGTAAAACCCCACATTATAAATTCTGTAGGATCATTCAAACTATTTTTTACTGAGCCTCTAAATACCCAAACCCTGGAAATGCTCATCTTGTTTTGTTGTTGTTTGTACAGAAATTCTTTAACAGTATAACCAATATGTTTTTAATCAGGTAATATGAGTTATCATTTAATTTTAAATACACTACACAACATATAAAGTAACCTTTCTCCAATGGTGCAGAAGACATTTCAGAATCTTGCAGCAACTTCAGCATTAGCACTATGATATCAGTAATTACTCCTCATTCATTCAGAAATATTTGTTAGGGTATCACCATACAGTACAATAAAAAAAATCTAGTAACTTAAATACAAAGTAACAGGAAAATTACTCTTTCTTTTTTTAAAGAAGTTGCCAGTTATGCTGACACTACAACCAGGATTAAATCTTGAATTATATTATAATAAACATCACGAGAAACTGAACAAGAGCTAACCCCATTAGTAAAGTGAAATAATAAAGTTTTGAAAGATATTTTACTTGCCTCTGGCGGTGCAACTGGATAAAGCAGTTTTTCTCCTTTAAGCAAACAGGAAACATGACTGTAATAACCTATTAGGTCTGACAGAGAAGAAAAACGTCTTCCACCAATGTAGTAATCCCCACACATAGCAATAATCCTATTTGTACAGGAAAAAAAATACAGTAAAACAAAAACCTTTATAACCAATTTTTAAGACCAAGTTCCATAGAAATTATAAACCGATAATTTTCATACTTTTCCTTTATCTGCATCCTTATATTAAAACACCACTTACTAATACCTTCACCATATGCAAATTACTTGAGGTTATTTCTTTTGAAAAGATATATGTATGCATTTGATATGAAATACATATCTGACTTACAAACCTCAATTACATAATTCATTAAAATATTTATAAATCCATCCTCAGATAACTCTTACTTTCCATATTTAAGACAAAATAGCAATTTTAATTACTTTTCTTTGGCTAAAAGTAGTTTACAGATCTCTTGAAATATTTACAGAGTATAATAATAATTTCACATTTTACACGTGGTATGACAGTACTCTTAAAGTCTATTTTAAAATCCGAAAATGAAGGGTATACAAACATTTTATCAGTTAACTTTACAGGCACTAGATGATTTTTTTTCAATGGCTCCCATAAAAATGAAATAAAAGACAACAATATATGTAAATATATTGATACAAACTTTGATATCTGTACTTGAAAATCTAGATGCCTGTTTAATTGAAATGAATGTCTGCAACAAGCTTCAGAACAGTGAAGCTAAAATGAGTTAAACTGCCCTCTTAAAATACTGTTTCTGTATTTTCTGTTACTCTGTGGTCTGAAAGTATACATTTCCTTTGTTTCTGCTTTACCACTCAAAGTTTCTTTGTAGTTCTTTATACTTTAAAAGTGATAACTATACTTATGATTAGCACAAAAAAGTCCAATAATACTGTTTTTTTTAAATGTAAGCATTCAATAGTATCTACTCTAAATCACTTATTAAATCATTTAATTGAAAACACATTTCTTTCTCCATTATTTAAATGTCACTAAAGCAGGTGTATTTATGAATACTACAGCAAAATAGCTACAGTATGTAGCCTCATAATAGGAATAAAGACTTACCTAAAATGGTTGACAACATTTGTCTGGCTAAGAAATGAAAGTACAAAGGACCCTGGCCTCCGATCACTCTCTCTTATAAGGTAACTGCCGGACTTCCCTGCCTGCCTGACGCGTTCTTCTGCTATAGTTCTATCAAGTTTTCCATGATACCACCTAAGAAAAAAGGTTAAGAGATTAGAATAAAAATAGCAACCATAAAATTACTATTGGCAGTTGAAAAACATACTACTACAGATTTTACATACCTACATGTAACTTAGACATTTACATTTTACTCTGAACCAGTCATTCCAATTTTAATTCAATTGTTTTTAATTTCTCAGTCTCTTAGACATTTACATTTTACTCTGAACCAGTCATTCCAATTTTAATTCAATTGTTTTTAATTTCTCAGTCTCTCAAAAATAATTCATTTACTCAGTTTTTACTCTGTTCGATAAGCTCAGGCCTAATCACCTCACATATTCACCTCTTCTATTTCTGCCCATCTCTCTACCTCCAGGACTGTCTACCTGTTCAAGATACAAACACTTATTACAATCTAATGCCTACCTAGAAAAACAAGAGTAAGATGGACAAATGGAAACAAATGGTTCATTTACTGCCTCTCTATGTATTAAGGAACCAAGACTTGATATAACAAGGCACATGGTACCTGGGAGAAAATAAAACTTTATTCCATTTTAATGTTTGTGCCCTAAAATAGGAAAACAGAATGACACTGTCTAAAGGCTGCTATTCTAATTTCCTATTTCAATATGAAGCTGATTATTCTCTTTTGTCTTAAGATGATCCACTCCATAACCACACATTTGAACTCTTCAAATTTACTTAACAAACATGTGGGAAATACTGGGTTGGCCAAAAAGTTCGTTTGGTTTCCCCATAACATCTTACAGAAAAACCCAAAAGGCCAAACCAATAAATAATACCTTTGTCCCTTTAACTTTCCTGCTCTCAATTTAACTATCTTCTACCTACCATACTACTAGGTGATTTGCTTAAGTGACTGGCTATACCATGGCTACAACTCTAGCATTATCCATACTACCAATCTATGCCTATAAAAGCCACATGGATTGATATAAACAGAAGCACACTTAGAAACAGACTGGGATTTTCATATGGTCATGGTAACAAATCTACAAAGTAATTGTTATGAAATATTTTTACACTTTCCTTTGGTACTTGTCTAACTTGAAACATTCAGAGGAGAACAATAAACACTCATATTACACTGATATACTTAATATCTAGCCATAAGTTGACAGTCAAGACTATAATAAAACTATGACTATTTTTGTAAGGTTGCTGTAATGAAAGCTTACATTGACTCCTTAGTTTTTTCTTTTTTTTTTAACTTAGAACTTCCCCAAAGAATTATTGTTAATTTTCTTCTAACAACCAACCCATTTATTTGACAGTTTGTATATAAGACAGAAATAAAATAAATGATGAAAAACAATCATGAAGCTTCATCATAACTGAACAGAAAAAACATAATTGTAAACCATTAGTATTAGGGGAAGAAAGGAAAGAACAATAAACATTGCATTCCTCTAAAATTCTAGTCTTAGTTCAACCACTGTCTTTGAGGCTACTGACAAGCGAATTTAGCTTTTAAGAGCTGTTTGTGGTTTTGTTTTGTTTTGTTTTTAATTCTAATAGGAAAAACTTGGACCAATGATCATTAAAAGTTCCTTGAAGAGCTAAAATTTAATGATAGATGATCAGGACAATATTTTGAAATTCTAGGCTAGAAGTTTATTTAACTGTGAAAAATATATGGGACAACCTTGGAATGTGAACCTGGTACATTCCTTATTACCTAAAGTAGTGGAGCTAACCCGCAGAGCAGATTTACACATTGAACAAAGACAAAGTTAAGGACAATTTTAAACAAAGTACCTATTTTTGTATACTTGATACTTGTTAAATTTCTGGTGTGTTTTAAGCAAAATGTCAAGATTAAAAGATTTTTTAATCTCATTCATCTAGTGAACTCACCGTAAGATGATACACAAAGGTGCATGAGGCATTACACAACAACTAATTTATAATAAATACCTGTCTAAAGACTTTTATATATTTGTGATTTTCAGTTTTTACATCTATGTACTTTCTATAAGATTCTGGCATTAAAACAGATATTCAGTTCAAGACAGAGACATAAATCTTAATAAACAACTTTGTTTCCTGATTATTACGAATTCCTTTTATGCCAAAAACTCTTGTTTTGAACACATTAGGTAAAACATGTCAATTCTTGATTATGACTATAAACTGAAATTAAATTATCCAATAATAGGCTTATGAGCACATATGTAGTTGAGCGTGATCCTCAAAACATTCCATTGTTACAAGTCTCCAACTGCTCTAGGAAAAACATTGAATGGTCTTAATCAAAACTTAGAATTTCTCGAATTATCTTTATTGTTCACTTCAAATTATCAAGGTGAATCATACTAACAAGAATATTTTAAATATATCTGCACAGATAGGATGGCTGCACTGATACCTCCTAAACGTCTTCAGAAGAGATTAAGCTGACTGGTGAGACTAGGACTTATCAGAAACCTCCATAATTATGGTCAAGTCTCTATACTTTGTACCTCATTACTATCACTTGTAAAAAAAAAAAAAAAAAAAGGGAAAATAATCTCCATCTCAACCTCAGAACACATTAAATATTTGTCCTAAACTCCTTCAAAGAAAAACAAAACTGGGGCTTCCCTGGTGGCGCAGTGGTTGAGAGTCCACCTGCTGATGCAGGGGACACGTGTTCGTGCCCCGGTCCGGGAAGATCCCACATGCCGCGGAACGCCTGGGCCCGTGAGCCATGGCCGCTGAGCCTGCGCGTCTGGAGCCTGTGCTCCGCAATGGGAGAGGCCACAATAGTGAGAGGCCCGCGTACCACAAAAAAAAAAAAAAAAAAAAGTATGAAAAACAAAACTGAAAAAGCACTCTATAGGCTGTATAGTATAATGGTTAAGAGTAAAGACTCCAGAGTCACTGCTTGTGTTTGAATCCTAGCTCTGCCACTTGGCTGTACAAATATGGGCAAATGTCTTAATTTCTTAGCCTGAGTTTCCTCATCTAAAAAAGGCACATAATAACAGTACCTGCTTCATAGAAGGTTGCATGATATTATTATAAATGAAATAATACATACAAAATTATATAAATTATATACAATATACATAGACTATGGGGCTAATTCAGCTTCATCAATGAAAATATCAAATTTTATACTGTTGCATAATGGATGATTAATTTGTAGATCACCTAAGCCTCTGTTATCTTCCTACCTTCCAGTTCTGTTTACACTGCATCTAATTTTGGGAAGAGAACAGGAGAAACCAATCTTCATTTCTGCTAAAACATTGATTTTTAAGAGGAAATTTCTTTTTCCAAAGCGTCTTTTTTGAACAGTAACGGATCATACATATTAATTGACGTTGGAAGCTCCGAAGTATTCATAAACTAGAAATTCTTCCACTTCTCCTGGCAATTCTAGAAGGAAACCCTCAAATAGCCCCACTCTTTCCCCAATGTGGATATATTCTTTGGAGGAATGGCAAAGACAATATGCATTTGAGATACTGTGACTTAAATTTGCCTAAATTAATACTTTAATAATAAAATATCTAATGTTCTCCTATTTAAAAGTAAACTATCCCCCTCTCTCTCTCTTTCAAGGAAGATTGGGAAAAGAAACAGCAGGAAATTTAAGAAGTAAATACATTTTTCTCAGCTAGTTTTGCAATTTTTGGTTGCAAAATCTTACAGATATGGAGTCTCTTGATTTCATTTTCTTAGACACTACACAATCAGTTTATCTAAAATAAAACATCCAAGATGAAACTACGTATTAAATAAGTCAACAAGAGACAAGTTGGACAAGCTGCAGGAATCATTTTACTTTTAAATTTGGAATTACATGAATGTTTTTATAAACATGTTGTACATTGGTGCAGTATATTTAAGGGGCCTTGGGAGGGCCTTTGTGTTTTTTAGTCTCTCCTAATCAGGTAGAATAATATAGAAATCTATACAATGGGAAAACAACCTGGTGTGAATATAGACAGACACAACTCAAACTACACAATTATTTAAAACTAACGTGACAATACTAAATGGAAACTGTCTACTACAGTAGAAAACAATTAAAATAGCACTACCATCAACAAGCTTCCTTTGTCTAAAAAGGAAACTAAATTGAAGTTCCCAGCAGATCACTTTTACTTTCCACTATGCTCTTCTTCCTAGTTATGTCACTGACAGGCACTGAAGTTCTCAGAGAGAAACATAAGTGCAGAAATCTAACTGCCAAAAAATCTCTGGTCACCTGAATTACCTGGAACTCTGTGTGCCTGATCATACCATGAACTTCTAAAGTTTTTCTGTAACTCTAAAAGATGTTAATCGTATTTTCTCACACATGCTGTCCTTTCTGAAATGAAATTGGTTATTTCAGTCTGGTTAAGACATATACTAAAAACATTTGCTAAATCTACTATAAATCTCCTAAAACCTCCATATTTCTTTTGTTTGTTTGTTTGTTTGCGGTACTCGGGCCTCTCACTGTTGTGGCCTCTCCCGTTGCGGAGCACAGGCTCTGGACGCGCAGGCCCAGCGGCCATGGCTCACGGGCCCAGCCGCTCCGCGGCATGTGGGATCCTCCCGGACCGGGGCACGAACCCGCGTCCCCTGCATCGGCAGGCGGACTCCCAACCACTGCGCCAACAGGGAAGCCCTCCATATTTCTTTTTAACTAACGTAGTCCCCACAGTCATAGGGTCTGAGCTGGTGGTCAAGAAAAATAAACTGACTTTTTAAAGTGAAGGCAAAGTATAGAAAAGATACCTTATAGAAAATGATTTTATTGTCTTTTTCCCCCCACATTGTTATGCAGACAGACTAAAATTTGGTCACTAGTAAATTCACCTGAACAACCACTAGACTAAGCATAAGAGGTATAGTATGCCTTAGACCAATTGCATTACTTAAGAAATATTCATGTGTATGTTTGACATCTTGAGTATATTTGTGTGTTCAGGCAAATAAGAAGTATGTGTGTATGTCTGTGTGTTTGTCTATGCATTTAGTTACATATCTCAGATCAAATTAGCTCAAGAAAAGAACAGAAATTCTGTTTCCTTTTGCCACAGGTAACATATTTACAGGGTCCAAAGGAGGTTTAAGTTCTGTGGGAGTATTTTTTAAAGAAACAGCACTGTTACATGTCCATCCACCCAAAAATTCAGTTTACTGAAAGACTAATATACTAAAGGTGGGACCAACAACACAATGCTTATGCAATCAAAAGTTTATATTGGACTTCCCTGGTGGTCCAGTGGTTAAGACTTTGCCTTCCAATGCAGGGGTGCGGGTTCAATCCTTGGTAGGGGAGCTAAGATCCCACATACCTCACAGGCGAAAAACCAAAACATAAAACAAAAGCAATATTGTAACAAATTCAGTAAAGACTTAAAAAGAGTTTATATTGAAGTACACTTGACCAAGATAGTCTCATTCTCACTAACCTTAACTCCCATCACCCTAGAAAACAGATAATGAAGAGTAGAAAGAGCCACACCCTCTCCAAAAAATGTTATACACTAATCAAACATATTTATTTAAAAAAACAAAGGAAAAGGAAAAGCACAATACTTACTAGCCGGAGGCTAACATCAGTTCCTACCTCACAGCCTCAACCCCTTATATCAGTGAAATTTCATTTCTCAAAAAAACTACCAATTCTTACAGTTGACCTTTTCTTAGAACTTCAACAATTACAGGGTCATATCAGTAACTAAGTACATGAAAAGAGGGCAACGAATGACTTGTGACCATCTGGTCCAACAAACTCATTACTGCAACACAGCTGTAAACTATCTTGAAGGGTAGTTTTTCTACTTAAAAGAAACACTGTGTGATTTTTTTGTTTTGCTTTGTTTAATTTCACAATGTTCAATCTAAAACTTTGGAGGGTATGGTGATTCAGTGGCTACCTACTGCAACTATAACATTTCTTAACCTGTATTTTAAGATATACCTTTAAAATACTGAATCTGAAGTTTAAAAGCAAACTTTAGTCTGGCATGGCCTTTTATTTAGTCCATCTCCAACAAACTGTGTGTCAAGCATTGGGCTACGTGGTAGAAAAACAAGTTAATACCACAGAACTCCATGACATAGGTCTCATGGAGAACACAGACAAATCAGGCAACTGCAATCTGATACAGCAAGTACTAGAATGCGGGGGCATATGGAAAAACTTCAGTCTTAGCATTTTAGTATACACTTCCTGAAAAAACTGATGGCTAAACGGAAACCTACAAGACAAGTAGCAACTAATTCAGAGAAAGCAAGGGACTGAGAAGGTGAGAAAGATGTCACTGGCAGAGGGAAAAAGTAAAGACAAGCAAAGGCCAAAAAATGTTCATATACAGATATGGGAATATGAGAATACTTTAAACTTTCAAAATATACTTTGCAAGCCTAATTCTTATCAGATAATATGGAAAGAATATAACCTTCTGAATTAGACTAGATTTATAACCTTACTTGCTGAACTTCTTTCAGTACCTCAAAGAGAAATGTATCTCAAAGAACATTTTAAAAGTTCAAAATATCCTCAGATCTATCCACTCATCTGCTCCCACCAATAACCCAAGGTGGGGGCAGGCATTAGAACACAGCACTCAAAGTTCTCCACTGTAAGTCCATTATTCTCTCCTATTTCCCCTATATCCCAAACAAATTACATTTATTCATTCAACAAATATTTTTTAAGCACCTGCTATATTTAGGCACTGTTTTAGACATAGGTTTTCTCCCTATGCTTTCTCAAAATGTTTCTCCTATGTAACATTTTTTTAAATAAGGTGAAAAAATTATGCAATTTAGCCAAAAGTCATCCTAAAATTAAGGTATTTTCTATGTTTTTATTTCCCCTCAGAAATGTCTATTTCTCTATTCTCACTCATAGAAATATCAGTATCCCTTCAGCTCAAATTATAACTTCTCTATGAGAAAAATTCCCAAATTGTTCTCCCTAAAGCTGGCTTTCCTCCTAAGCTTCAGGCCTAAGTTACCAAGTACCTGCTAAGAAGCTTCACCTTAAGATGACTATAGCCAAATCTAAAATATCAGCAACTATCCTTAAAACACATACACATGCACGCGTGCACACACACACACACCTCTTCCTCTTTACTCCTCTATCCTGTTAATGGCACCAGCATCTTTCCTAGCGTTTAGACTCAAAACTTCAAAAGCAACACTGATTCCTTCCTATCTCTCTACCCATAACACTACTGCCAACTCGCATATTGCATCTCCAACCTCACCAATTACTCTCGTTCAGGCCCTCTTTTTCTCTTTCTATTTCAACCCGTCCTACAACTATGCAAAGATTATACTCCAATAAAGACGTTAAAAAAAAAAGAAAAAAGACTTCCCCATCATTCTTTCCCACATGCCTTCTCTTCTTTCTCTCCTGCTTCTCATCTTGACTTATGTCACACATCAATCCACTCACCCAAGCTATTAGGTAAAACTATATACTGCTGTGTTTTTTAAGGTCAAAAAAAAAAAAAATTACATATGGTTCAACCTAGTGGAAACCTCTCATCAGTACCTCTGACTTATTCCTCTATTCTATTTACCTCATATCCAATTAGTCAAAAAGCCTTAACAATTCCAAATTCTCAATACCCTTTTATCTATCTAGTCTTTTCCCTTCCCACTGTCAACATCCTTCCTCATCATGTCCTGTAGTAATTCCTGCATTAGGTCTTCTAGCTTCACTGCTCTTCTATTTCCTTATGCATCTGTAATAATACCTCCCCAAACAGCTATGCTTGAAACCGCATCTCAAAAACTGAAATGGTCCCATTGCTTACAGAATAAAATCCGAACTTTTGACATGACATTCAGTAATTCTTATGACTTTTCCAGTCTTCACAGGACTACTTGCCACTTCCTAAACACATCAAGCACATACTTTGAAGCCTCTCTCCCTTTGATCATGCTATTCTTTTCATTTGAAATGCCCTTATTGCCTACCTACGGAAATCCATGTCATTCTTCAATGCCTACCTCACGTGCTATCTCCTTGAACCCCTGGGCATAATTAATCTTCTTCTATCATACTCCCAGCCTATTTCTTATACTCTTTTTTGATATTTTATCTTACTGTAATAAAGTTAGTCATTTTCACATCTAGTTTTTCCATTAGATTGGAAAGTACTTGAGGACACTGGGCACGTTAAGTCATCTTCACATTCTCTACTCTAGCCCTTGGCACAATGCTTTCAGCATGGTAGGCGTTGACAGGTGGGAGGCCAAGAAAAACAAATTTATCAAAAATTCCTGCCTACGCTGAAATTCTCAAGTCATAATCCCTTACTGGAATCCACACGGAGAATGCCTTGCATTCTCCCATTCAAACTATTTCCTCAAGCTGCACTGTCCTCCCACCTGCATTCTAGAGATCTTTTATCACTCTTCCCTCCAGGGGACACCGGTGACTCCAGGCTGAGCCTAAATGCCACCCCCTCAAAGGAATCTTCCAAAGACCATTCTGCCCAAAGTGATGTTTCAAGTCTAAAAATCATCTAGTATATGCCTTGTAGTCACATCTATTTTCTCAGTAGAAAAACTGAGTAGAAATATTAGTTTACTCACCTAAATACCCCCAACCTCACCTACTCTGAACTTCCACAATACTGGCAATTTATACAAATTGTTGACACTCAAAGACATTGATTTGGTTGTTGCCTATTCAGCACCCATCCCATTCGGGGAAAACACACTCACACCACCCTCTGGATACTCTTCCTCCCCCACTTCCGAGGAAGCTTTCATTTTCTTTGAAGAATGCAGCCTAGTCAAAATCGATCATTCCATCGTGAGCACCTGAACCAAGCAGAGTTCTTCACGCTGAAACTGACAGTCAGTCTTTTTCTGAAGGCAAAAGCTACAGGAAGCAAGGTCAAAGAAAGGGTTTTTGTTTATTTACTTGCTAGGTTTTCCACCACTTGGAAGACCCAGTCTATAATAAGAAAGAATGAAGGTGACAGGGCCAAACAGATACAGAGATGGAACTAAAGATTCATGAGAACATTCAAATCCCTGTTGCACTTATCTCTGAGATCCCAGTTACAAGCCTACCCTTCCCTTAGTTTAGCTGTTCATCTCACCCATCTATTACCTCTAGACCAGTTTTTTGATCTCCACGTCCTTTCACATATTTAAAAAATTACTGGACCCCCAAGAAATGTGTTTATGTAGGTAGTTTCTATCAATATTAATAGAAATTAAAACTGAGTACATTCTAAATGTTTACAATTTTAAATTAACACATAGTGGAGTTAATATTGTCAATATAGAAAACATATTCTTTATATAAGATAACTATAATTTCCCAAAAACATTTAGTGAAAAGAGTAGCCTTATTTTAAATTTTATATACTCTTTCATAGCTCACTTAATAGAAGACAGCTGGATTCTCATATCTGTTTCTGAATTCAATCAGTTGCTGTATATTGTTTTGGTTCATAGGTTACGAAAACTGCTACTCAATGAAGCTACTTAAAAGTTAAATAAAATGTACAATCTAACCACACCTATAAATGTTCCATTCTGCTATTAAAATCCATTGGTGTACCATTTATTCATGCATATTTTGTAGCATTATGCAATAGCCACTTGGCAATATTGGTTCACTGAGTTATGAAGAGCTTCCAAGTGTTAACATGTTTTATTTTATAATATCAAAATATCACATTCTTTATATCACCACTACACAATAATGTAGGCTTGGGTTGTCTAAACTGCCTATCTCCCCCTTGCCCAGCTTGTAGGAGATAACCTCGAAGCCCTTGAAATATCCTGCCCAGTAAGAGTGTCTTTGTTTACTGAGAACCTTGGGCCATGCCAGATCATTTATGCTAATATGATTTTATGGTGGGGGATTTGGTCCACCTCTGAAGTCAAACTGATGCAGTAACTAAGGTCTGCCACAAGGGGGCGCCAGGCCCACATGACTACACCTTAATAAAAATTTTAAACCGCAAGGCTCAGGTGAGCTTTCCTGATTGGCAATACTTCACATGTGTTGTCCCACATTGTTACTGAGAGAATTAAGCACTGTCTGTGTGACTTCACTGGGAAAGAACAACTAGAAGCTTGCATCTGTTCTCTCCTGGACTCTGCCCTATGCACTTTCTTTCTTAGCTGATTTTAATGTGTCCTTTGGCTATAATAAACTGTTACTGTGAGTGTAACAGCTCTGCTGAGTTCTGTTTGTCCCTCTAGAAAATCACCGAATCTGAGGGTGGTTTTAGGAACCTCCAACAACAGGCATCAATATAACATGGGTGTCACAACTCTTTTCAGGTAGTAAGTGTAACCTTGAAGAAAAAGTGGCACTGTCTTCAAAAAAGTGATCTGACCTTGGGTTTGGTGGTGTTCTTCAAGAAATAAAAAGCATCACATGTGTACATTATACATCCTTTCTAGCTGACCACAGATTTGTTCTAGAGTTCAGCATAGTCCGGAGCCTGTGCTCCGCGACGGGAGAGGGCACAGCAGTGAGAGGCCAGCGTACCGCAAAAAAAAAAAAAAAAAAAAAAAAAAGTAAGTTGGTAGAGTTCAGCATAAAAGTTCTAATTTTTGTTTTGTTTTGTTTTAGTGAAATGCCATGTCCGTTGCTAATTCTACCTATTATAGTTGCACGTGTGAAAAATATCTATATTGTAGTTTATGGATTGGTAGTATTTCAAATAAATGGTATATTTAAATACTGACCTGACATTTTTTGATATGCTTATCAATTGACATTTTTTCTCAGCTCAAGAGTCTAAATTATTTTTTAATTATAGCTTTTAATATTAGATTTATTCTTTTATATATATTAGGAATTTAAATATAAGCATGCAATTTTATCTTGGAACAAGAAAAGAATTCCTCACAAATGATTTTTCTCTTTGGAAGAAATAAGCTGCAAAAATATCTGTTAAACTACATACAGTTTGTAAATGAGCGCAGCTCATTGAAGCTTCGTATACCTTCGTAAGGTATACGAAGATTATAGGATGTAATATTTCATCCAACTAGTTCTTATATTTTGAAAAAATGTTAAATAGTTTAGTAATGCCATAAGAAATCTTTGTCCAGAAAGAAAAATATCATCAGAAAAGACATTAAGTATTTAGGAAGCTCTCAAATTTACAGTTGCAGATAACAAGGTTTCCAAAATTCTAATTTTTACTTGAATGCTCAAATTTTGCTTGAAAGCACCAAATACTGTCAGTTATTTCCCTTAGAGTAGAGGCTCACTTTGTTCTTTTCCCAAAAAAGTTTCTGCCAAATACTCAAGTTTGACTAACCAAGGTTTGTCTGTCAATCATTCTTTATAGTAAAATAGTGTGCCATAAAAGAAGGGGTCAGTTCAGCTCTCAGCTCAAATAATCACACCACTTCATTTCAAGACAAAGTACTTAGGGATGCAGCATTATGTGAATTTTCCATTTCATCACACTAAATATTAAAAAGACATATGCTCAAGAATTGCAACTTAATAAAATTAATAATTTTCACTTCTCCATCAAAGACATTCTTAATTGAAACTGGCTTTTTTCTTTTTCTTTACAAGTGTATGGCAGTGATAAATAAAATGCCTAGTAGTATAGTTTGGTGACACTGCATTAATTTATACTGAAGTACCAGAAGTTTTTACCTCCTATTGCTTTGCACCATCAGTGCAAATGTCAACAAAATGGAAATGGTAAATAATGACTTAGTATTATGAAAACCTTTACAGACCTCCGAAAGGGTCTCAAGGAACCCCAGGGTTCCTTGAAGCCAATATCCTAGTCAAAGCAGACTAAAAGAATCCTAGGGAAGCTATTCCAACCTCTTGAAGCATCTCAGCTAAGCCTGTCACCTTTAATATGGAAGGCAAGGCCATTGCCAATATTATAACCAAAATTTTAATTCTTCCCTTTCTATTTCTTTATGCCAAGCTCACCCAGCCTCCATTAGTTATGAATTTTTGGTTGTCATTGTTTTTATATAAGATCAACTCTGTTATGAAGCACCCTATTTCCAAATATTTTATTAATTCAAACATTATTTTATTTTATTGACGTTTCAGTTTTTTTTAACTTCCTAGCTTTGACGTCTTTCTCTACTAATATTTTGATGAATAATTCCATTCTCTTTAGATTACTAATTTTTCTTTAGTTGAATTACAGGCTTATGGAATTCTTTAAATTCCATAGTTTCCACTTGATGGTTTGATTCCTTACCTTTAACATAATTTCAGCAATTATTTTGGAATGTCTTACAGATCACTCTAAATTATGCTCAAAGAAATGAACTTCAAGCCAGCCAATTATCATCTAATTGACCTTCAAAGTCAATAAGCTCCTTGACATGACTTGCCATAGTGAACAATCTGAGCCTTTCCTCTAGTCAAAACATTACATATGCCTCCTTCCTCTTCAACCCCCAAAGCCTTCTCTCCAGATCACCCAGCCAGCAGCACATCTGTCAACCACCTCACACACATCAATTCCAGAAAATGACCCTGTGGCACATAAAAACTGAATATGCAGTGGGAGGCATATTACAAAAAGTATTCATTAATAGTCCTGCCACAACCAATTAGCTGTTTGGAAAGTCATCAGGCAAAGATTTCCAAACAAAATACACAAAATAAGTGCAGGAGAAATTAAATAATTATTTTTTAAATCAAACTATAAAAACTATAGGTTTACATATAAATCTTAATATGATAATCCATGCTTAAAAGCCAAAACAAAAAAGCTACAAAGATTGATTTGACAGCACAAAAACTTGGTATGACAAAATAAAAGTAAGCAAAAATTTAAATGCACACATGTGCTCATATAACACAAACAAGGAACATCACTGTAGTTGTTTTCAATTCCAAAAGATTAAATAAAAATTAATAACTAGAGATGAGTAAATAAACTATGTACATCCAATAGAAAACTATGTAGCTACTTAAAAGAATAATCCAAATGTACACAAGTACAAAATCTCCTCAATGAGTCCTATTCTGACTACCCTAATTAAAATTTGCACCCTCCCTTCTAGCACTATTAATACCCCTTTATCCTATCCAATTTTTTCTTCTTTTTTTTTTTACCATAGCACTTATTACCTCTAATATTTTGTATGATTTATTTACTATGTTTATGTCTTCCCCCAGCAAAATGTAACCGCCAAAGAAGCAAGTATCTTCATCTGTTCATTCATTTATTCTAAGCATCTAGAACAGTACCTGGTATATGATAGGTTCTAAAAAGTTTATCTGTTAAATAAATAAATACACAAAAAAATGACATAGTTGAGCTTAGAAAGTCTAACTAGAGAACTGAGAGCCAATGGTAGACAGGGATTTTTTTTTTTAACTAAAGAATAATTTTGTATACATTTCTGTACATACTGCATTTTTTACCATGTGTGCAAGTATATATTGCCTACTGAAAACTTAATAATCTTAATGCTCATAAAAATATGTATTCAATATTATACATATATGTGTGTGAATGAAAATATATATTATGTATATACTATATAATAGCAATGGCTACTACTAAGAACAGTGAGATTAGGGAGGTATGAAGAAGTGGAGTAGACATTTTCCTGTATTTTTTTTAACAAGAGGTATTTATTAATTCTTGTCACATTACTTGCAGCAGAATAATCCTCCAACCAAGAAAACCAGAAATGGCAAATAGAATACGAGGAAAAAAAAAAAAAAAGGTTTGTCCATTTGAAGTCATCCAAGAACTGGTAAGGCAATTAGAATCTGAGGAGCCAAAATTTCAGAGAAAGTCAGAGTGCCGTTCAGTAGCCACTTGCCTACCTTTCCCCTCAGAGTATTTGCTGATTGCAGTCACAAAGCAAGAGGCTGATAATCCATGCAAAAGACCACTTCTTCTGCCTGGGTCCTAGTAGGAGGAAAGGGATCCAGTAGAGCTTTTCGACAGTCTCACAAAGCTAGTGAAACATATTAGAGACTTGAAGGGCCAGGATTCTCGTTATAAAGGAAACAGAAAATTGAACCATAGGCTGAACTAATTCCCTCCTAGAGACTGAATTCTGAATCTACAGGGATAAGAAGCTCAGCAAAAACTGCAGAGGAAAATGAAGTATTTGAAAATTTTGTGATGAAAGTAATTTGACTGCATTCTATCTGCTTAGCAGAGGAAAAGGTGAGCCATCTTCTGTATCAAATTATCATTCAGATCCTCTATAAATTGTCAAACAGGTCTGGCACTTAATTAAAAATTAACAGCATGCCAAGAGACAGGACCCAATAAAATGAAACAAATAAGCAAAATAAAACAAAGATACAATATAAAACTTCAAAAAAAATCAAAGTTGGTTCTTGGAAAGACTAATAACTTGGAGAAATTCTAAAAAGACTGATCAGAAAAAGAAAAATGTCACAAATTATCAATCTCAGACTCAAAAGTGAATTAATTTGAAATTAATAAACAGAGACTTTAACAATCCAAGAAAAAATGTGAAAAGGTAAAGCTGGAATTTAGCCACAAAACTGGAATGATTAAAAAGTAGTTGAGGGGCTTCCCTGGTGGCGCAGTGGTTGAGAGTCCGCCTGCCGATGCAGGGGACAAGGGTTTGTGCCCCGGTCCGGGAAGATCCCACATGCCGTGGAGTGGCTGGGCCCGTGAGCCATGGCTGCTGAGCCTGCGTGTCTGGAGCCTGTGCTCCGCAACGGGAGAGGCCACAACAGTGAGAGGCCCGCATACCGCAAAAAAAAAAAAAAAAAAAGTTGATTTTACAAAATTAAGGACTAAATATATATTAGAGTAACAGCAGATTAGGTATATTTTTAAAAAGCTAATAAATGGACAACTTTCATAGAAAGTATACTTACTGAAGCACAAAAAGAAGAGGACAGAATATAGAGAAAAGAGCACATAAGATAAATGGGACAGGGACTTTCCTGGTGGCGCAGTGGTTAAGAATCCGCCTGCCAATGCAGGGGACACAGGTTCGAGCCCTGGTCCGGGAAGATCCCACATGCCGCGGAGCAACTAAGCCCGTGCGCCACAACTACTGAGCCAGTGTGCCGCAACTACCAAAGCCCGCATGCTTACAGCCCATGCTCTGCAACAAGAGAAGCCACCACAATGAGAAGCCCATGTGCATCACAAGGAAGAGTAGCCCCCGCTCACAACTAGAGAAAGCCTGTATGCAGCAATGAAGACCCAAAGCAGCCAAAAATAAATAAATAAAAATTTATATAAAAAAAAGATAAATGGGACATAACTTTTTAAGTGGTTGTTTATGCCATTTATGTGGCATCTCAGAAGAAAGAGGAAGAGAATGGAGCAAAGGCAAAATCTGAAGAGAAAATGGCCAAGAATTTTCCAAATCCAATGAAAGATATCAACCCAAAGATGAGAGAGAGAGAGAGAGACAGAGACAGAAAGAAAAGAAAGAAAGAAAGAAAAAGAGAGAGAGAGGGAGGGAGGAAGGAAGAAAGAAAGAAAAAGACAAAACTGCCTCATCTAGGTACACTACAGTAAAGATGCTAAAAACCAAAGACAAGACTAAATTTTAAGAGCACTCAGAACAAAAAGACATTATATTCAAAGAAAGAATAAAACTCCTCAGTGACTCTGCTGGAAGCAAGAGACTAGAATATCTTTACATTTTTAAAGGAAAATAACTACAAACCTAGAATTTTATGCCCAAGACAATATCCTTCAAAAACCAAAACTAGCATGTTTTTAGGTAAACAAAGCAAATTTGTTGACAGTTGATGTTTAGCAAAAGAAATACTCAAAGAAGTTCTATAGGGAAAAAAAAAAGGTTCCCACGGAAAAGCATGGAAATGTAGTAAAAAGTAAAAAAGGTAAACATATGGGTAAATCTAAATAAACACTGACTGTATAAAGCAATACTATCTAATGAGTACTGAAGCATAAATGAAAATTCACAACAATAATGTAAAAAGCAGGAGAAGCATAAGTAGAGTTAAAGTGATCTAAGTTCTTAGCGTTGTTAAGGAAGTGGTAAGAGTAAATATTTTACGTAGATTGCAATAAGTCAATGATATGTGTTGTAATCTCTAGGGCAACCACTAAAAGATCAAGATTGTCAGAAAGGATAAAAATAAAACACACTTGTAAGAGGTATATCTTAAATGAACAAACATAGGAAAGTTGAAAGTGAAAGGATGGAAAAAGTTATACCATGCTAGCAAAATCAAACGAAAAATGATGTCAGACAAACTAGATTTTAAGGCAAGAAGTATTATTACAGAAAATAAGGGGCATTTCATAATAATTAAGGGACCAATTCACCAGGAATTTAAGCTAAGCTGGTGGTGCATATACCCAATAATGGAACATCAAAATATAAAGCACAGTAGGTTGGGAAACTTTAACATGCTCCTCTTAATAGTTGTTAAAAGAAGCAAACAAACAAACAAAAAGAACAGTAAACATATGACCAAGATTCATAAATATAATGTAAAGACCTACACAGAAATAACATGTGATAACAAAAGAATATATATTCCTTTCAAGTGAACATGCAACATTTATCAAAACTGCCATATGCTAAATCAAAAAGGAAGCCTCATTTCAAAGGACTGATATTCAGAGTATGTTCTCTGGACTTAATGATACTAACAAGTCACTAAAACAAAATTTAAAAAAACAAAAAACACTACATACAGCTATTTGGAAATTAAGCAATATACCTCCTAACTATTGAATCAAAGAAGAAATCACAATGGAAAATAGGTAGTTTTTAAATAAATGATAATGAAGATAGGACATATAAGAAGTTGTGACATGCAGCCTAAGCTATACTTAAGAGTTAAATCTGTAGCCCTAGATGTTTATATCAAAAAAGGAGAATGACAATAATTATTTAAGTACCTATCTAAAGAAATTAGAGAAAGAACAAAAAGTTAAATCTGAAAATGGCAGAAAGTAGAAAAGAACAGAATTAATGAATTCAAAAGCAAAGGTATAACAAAACTTCAGACAGCAAATCAAAAGTTGGTTTCAGGAAAGATTAACAAAATTGTTAATTCTAGAAAAACTAATCAAAAGAAGAAAAAAGTCATAAATTCTCATTTTCAGTAATGAAAAGGGAGAAAATCAAAGGTCCTACAGAAGAATAATTGATACAAGTGATAGGTACACTATCATTTATCAAGACTTATTGAAAAGACAAACAAGTAAACCAAAGGAATAAAATTGAGTTGTAACAGGCTCACACATAGCCTGCCATTAATTTATGACAATAATAAACCTGAAAAATATGGTCATTCAGATTATGTTGCTGGGTCAACTGGATATCAATATTTTAAAAAGGAGGAGGGGGGAATGAGGGGGTAGGGGGAAGAAAGGAAGAGGAGGAGGAGGAGGAAGGAGAATGAAGCAAGATACAAAATTGATATCTATAAGATGTATATCCAATGAAGGACTCAGAGCCAGGAAAAAGACGAACTAGAAATCAGGAAGGAGAAAGAAGAAAAGCCAACAGAAAAAATGGCAAAGGACTTGAACAGCCAATTTATGGAGGAAGTGATCCAGATAAGTCAATAAATATGAAAAGATACATACCATCATTAATCATTACATCTGGAAAATACCAATTAAAACCACAAGGGCTATTTCATTACACACCCACCAAAATAGCTACAATAAAAAGAATAAACAATACCAACCATTAGCAAGAATGTGGAGTAACTGGAATTCTCATACATTGCTACTGAGAATGTAAATTGGTATAAGCCCTTTGCAAAAATAACAGTATCTACTGACCTTATCATATGAACATCCTATGACCAGCAATTCTAATCCTAACTGCATATATATGTTGATCAAAAAACAATACAATAAAAATTCATAGTAGTACAATTTGTAATAGACAAAACTGGATACAACCTAAATGTCATGTCTATCTATAGTAGAAAAGATAATAAATGTGTTAGTCACAGTGTAACAATACAAGCAATGAAAGAGTGAAATATTGCTACATGCAACAACATGGATAAACCTCATAAAGTTTACGAAGTAACACAAAAGAATTCATATTATATCACTTAATTTATATAAAACTCAATTTATAGAAAATTCAAAAACCCCAAAATAATCTCTGGTATAAGAAGTTAGTATTGTGTTTATCTTTGGGATAAGTGGTATGGGTATTAGACTGGGACACAAAAGGACTTCTAGGATGCTGGTAATACTGTTCCTTGATTTAAAGCTGGATTACATAGGTATTATTAGCAAATAATAATGCATTAATAAGTATTAATACATAATATTATGTATATACAACACCTATTAGTAACATTGCTAAAATTCATTGAGATGAAAACTTACACGATGCTATACTTTATGTACATTATACATCAGAAAAAAAGCATACTTAAAAAGAAGTAACTTGATTGAGATTGACATATATACACTAATATGTATAAAATAGATAACTAATAAGAACCTACTGTATAAAAAATAAATAAAATAGAATTCAAAAATTCAAAAAAAAATTAAAAAAAGAAGTAACTTGAAATACAGAAAAACTCTTTACACTAAAACTTTAATTTGATATTAAAGGGGAACATGCTTAAATACATTTTTATACACACGCAAACAACATTATGTAGTCAAAATTATATCTATATTACATACCTCATAGCAGTATACTGTACAACTGTCCAGCATACTGTTGCCCTCCCCCTCATCTATTATATCTTGGACTCAAACTCCCTTAACCCCCAATACCACCAAATATTTGCACAGGTCGAGACTGTGGTAACTTTTGCAAATTTACATTATCTTCTGCTCAACAGCCTGAGAGTCTATGGTCAGTACTAGCAGAGTCAATGGATGACACAGAGCCAGGCTCTAGCCCCATCTTACCTGTTGTCTTCCCATGACTTATGACCACTGAGGTCAGAGATATGATGGGAATACATGCTTTTGCCTCTTTGGCATGCGTATTTTTATACCTCTAGGGATTTTGTCACCATTTTTCACTTTATTCATTAAGTAATTATGTAAACTTTACTCATATCCATCACTTTTAAGCTTTTTCAATAATAAAAAAAATTGTGAATACTTCAGTCTCTCTTCATATAGAAAGCTCTTCCATCCCAAATTATTGTAGGCATTATTCTAAAACTCAGTTTTAACTTCCTTAGAACAAAGCAATTAAAAGTGTATATGTCATCTCAAAAACAACTGCATGATTTTACCCCAAAATGTTCTATCCTGTTTCTGTCATATTTGTGTCATTAATAATTAGGATAAACTTCCTTGCTAAGGAAGCTTTCTCTTATCCCTGTAAATCTTAAGTAGTAACACTAAAATGTATATTTACTCTTGCTTTATTGTCATCTTATTGTGGTCACATGTTATAGTATGTACAAAGCAAAAGATTACATGAAAACATAAGTTCTTAGCACTCCTGCTTCGACTTAACATTAACAAGCCATTCACTTTTGTACTTGATTCATTTACTATTTCAATATTTATACAGGTTTCTGGTTTCTATGACAATTCACATCAATGTCACCTGCCCCCAGAAGGTAGGCATCAAATGTTCACCTTCTATAAGAACCATATACAAACCTTATATAAGTTTTACTACAGCTTTTTTGATAATTATAAAACATCAGCATCACTGTGAATTAGAGAAGGAGAAAAGTTACCATATTTCACAAAAGGAAAATTAAAGCATGAGGAAATTAAATAAACTTTCCAATACAGTGATTCACTAAAAGCATTAAAAACAGAAACTCAACTTTTCCAAAGACTAAACTATGGGTTCTTCCTCTATACTACACTTCCCCTATAAGCACCAAGAGGACAGAAACCTAGCTACTTGCTATTACTATGTTTCTCAAGCATGCTCCAAAGAATGTTCGTCAAGAGTGTACTTAAGTTTAGGAAAAGCAGAGTTAACAAAAAGCTTTGCTTAGTATACTAAAGACTCAGGAATCTTGTACTGTGTGCATTCTGGAATTCCAAAAACACAGACCCAAATTATTTAACTGTCAAAAAAAGTCACAGAGGGCCTCCCTGGTGGCGCAAGTGGTTGAGAGTCCGCCTGCCGATGCAGGGGATACGGGTTCGTGCCCCGGTCTGGGAGGATCCCATATGCCGCGGAGCGGCTGGGCCCGTGAGCCATGGCCGCTGAGCCTGCGCGTCCGGAGCCTGCGCGTCCGGAGCCTGTGCTCCGCAACGGGGGAGGCCACGACAGTGAGAGGCCCGCATACCGCAAAAAAAAAAAAAAAAAAAAAAAGTCACAGAATACCAATTCCTATAATTGAACAATGCAGTGTGCAATTTATAAAACGCTACGAGACACAAACAGTGGACTCTTGTTGGCTGGCTAGTAATTACCTTTTTTTTCAAACTACTTTCTTCTAATGATAAAGTCTCTGCCTTAATTCTCTAGATTTTGATTAAATGTATTAACATAGATTGAAAAATAAAGCACAACTTGCTTTTGAATATATTTGAGTAAAAACAAGAAATTCAACCCAAGTGATTGCTTCAAAAGACACCTAAATATTCACTGTTAGGAATAAAAATACTCATTCTGCTTCTACTTTGAAAAAGTTGCTCCCCTTACTTTGCTATCTCCTCTAGCTACCATTCTCTTGAAGGATTTATCCTCCAAGTTCCCATAAGCCAAACTATTTAACCTCTTTAAAACTTTTAACTTAAGGACTTCCCTGGTGGCACAGACGTTAGGAATCCACCTGCCAATGCAGGAGACACAGGCTCGAGACCTGGTCCGGGAAGATCACACATGCCGTGGAGCAACTAAGCCCGTGTGCCACAACTACCGAGCCTGCGCTCTAGAGCCCATAAGCCACAACTACTGAGACCACGCACCTCAACCACTGAAGCCCACGCGCTCTAGAGCCCATGCTCTGCAACAAGAGAAGCCACTGCACTGAGAAGCCTGCACATCGCAAAGAAGAGTAGCCCCTGCTCGCCGCAACTAGAGAAAGCCCGTGCACAGCAACGAAGACCCAATGCAGCCAAAAAATTAATTAATTAATTTTTTTAAAAAAGAAAAAAAAATTTTTTTAATTGCTAAAAAACTTTTAAGTTAAAACCTCTTTAAGCCACTTCCAGTTTCCAATCAGGCATATTAGGAACTAAGAAGCTGCTACTCTGTCCTAACAAGTAAAAAGCTGAACAAACTGAGAAATCAACAATACTTCTTAGATCCATCAGAGAAGTGAGGCCACAAGGCAAACTGCTGCCCCCCAAATTGAGAGACAGACAGCCAGATGAAGCAAATCATACTTTACCTGAGCAGAAATCTCCCCAGGGAACCAGCACCAGAGTACGGAAACCTCAACTGTATCTGACAAATTACTGAAGGCTCAGTGTGGACAACTTGTGGAGTTTTAACTCCAGGGTGACCCAGGCATTAAGGGGGCACCCCAACACTTTCAGAAGCTCTACTAGGTCCTCACAGTGAATATCTGAGAAAAACCACCTCATGCTTTTGGGAGGCAGAAGGAAAGAAACCATTTTGAAATATACCAGAGCATTCTGTTTTTCTTAACAAGGCCTGTCCCCAGGAGAAATTAATTTACCAGAGGCTAATTTGCTAGGGTTTTATCAGGAGTCCCAACCCACCTGAAGCAAGGGAAATACCCAAGTCCAATCCTCTAGAGCCATCCTGTTTTAATAAAACAACTGAGAGGCACTGAAGTTCACAATCCAGGGGCATGAGATCACCAAAAGACTAAGACTTAACCATAGCACTATAGAACACTTCCTCCCTCTGCCTCCCAGACCTTAGCACTACCTTATTAAAGGTTTATGTACCACAGTTACTTTTTCCCAGTACATCATGTCCACCTTTCAACAAAAAATTACAAGGCACATTAAAAGGCAAAAAAAAACCAATTTGAAGAGATAGAGCAAGCCCCCGAACCAGAGTCAGATATGGCAGGAATGCTGGAATTATCAGACCAGAAATCTTTTTTTAAAAACCATGATTAATATGCTAAGAGTTTTAATGGAAAAAAGTAAACAACATGCAAAAACAAAAGAATAATGTAAGCAGAAAAATGCAAATTTTACAAAAGAATCAAGAAGAAATGTTAGAGATCAAAAACACTGTAACAGAAATGAAGACTGCCTTTGATCTTTGATAGGTTCATTAGTAGACTGGAAACAACTGAGGAAAAAATCTCTGAACTTGAAGATATGACAATAAAAACTTCCGAAACTGAAAAGCAACAAGAAAAAAACTGGGGGGAAAAAAACTATTTTAAATATCCAAAGAACTTAGTTGTGAATTTAGTTGGTTTATTTTAAATTTTCTTTTTAATTTTTCTGAAGGATATATATATATATATATATATATATATATATATATATATATATATCATGGGCCATAAAGTGCATTCTATGTGTTTATAAGCCGCCATTTTGTTTAAGCAAACACAAGTACAAAGTAAACTAAAACCACAAAATAATGAACTGCATGTTCATAGCATACAAAAATTGCCACCTACAATGTTCTAATTCCTAAATATATTTATAAATTTACATTTTCAGTTAAAAAAATAGACTTTTGAGAGTTCAGATTTTTAGATATAGTTGTGAGACAAATACAAAAGATATAATATACATGTAATGGGAACACCATAAGGAGAAACAAAAGAGAAAGGAGGAGAAGCAATATCCAAGCAATAATGACTGAGAATTTCCCTTAATGTCAGATATCAAACCCTAGATCCAGGCAACTCAAAACACCAAGCAAGATAAATGCCAAAAGAACTACACCTGGGCATAGCATATTCAAACTTCAGAAAATCAAAGACAAAGAAAAAATCTTGAAAGAAGCAAGAGAGGGGAAAAAAAACACACACCTTACACCTAGAGAGGAGCAAAGATTAAAATTAAATCTAACATCCTCAGAAACCATGCAAGCAAGAGGAACACGGAGTGAAATATTTGAAGTGTTGAGAGAAACAACCAACCTACAAATCTGTACCCTGCAAAATGTGCAGGAGAAATACTTTTTCAGACAAAAATTGAGGGAATTTGTTCACAATGGATCTGCTTTGCAAGAAATGTTAAAAATTCTTCAAAGAAAAGAAAAATGATACAGGTCAAAAGCTCAGATCTACATAAAGAAAGGAAGCGTATGAGTGAAGGTACGACTGAAAGTTGTATTTTTCTTATTCTTAATTAATCTAACAAATAAAAGTCTGTCCCAAATAATAGCAACAATAGATTTGACTATGTATGCTTATGTACATATCATATATATAAGCTTATATATAAATAAAATGAATGATACAAGGGACAGGAGGGAGGAATTAGTAATACTTTGTGATGGTAAAGTACTTGCACTATCTGTGAAGCAGTATAATATTATTTGAAAGTGGATCTGGATTAGTTGTAAATGTATAGTGCAACCTCTAGGGCAAAAACTAAAAAAAGTAAAATGAGAATTATGACAGACATGCTAAGAAAGGAGAGAAAATGGAATCATATAAATGCTCAATTGAAACCACAAAAGGCAGGAAAAAAATGTTAGACATAAATAGAACAAAAACAAGGACAACAAATAGAAAACAGTAACAAATATGGTAGATACTAATCTAATCATAGTAATAATTATCAATACTTTAAAAGTCAATTTTCTAACATACCAATTAGAAGACAGAGATTGTCAGAGTGGATCAAAGAGCAAGACTCAACTGTATGTTTCCTATAAGAAACCAACTTTAAATATAAAGACACATAAAGACTAAAAGTTAAAAAGATAGAGATGGAGAGCTTAAACTTTCTTATTACCCACCCACCCCAAAAAAGTAACTAGGTAAATATGTGTTAAAAAAAGAAAAAAAAGTAAAGAGATCCAGAAAAATATACCTTGCTAACACTAATCAAAAAAAAAAAAAAATCTGGAGTAGCTATATTACTTTCAGACAGAGCAGATTACAGAGCAAGGAAATTTATTAAGGATAGAATAGAGAGGGGCATTAAATAATGATACAGAGATCAATATTCCAAGAAGACATAGCAATCCTTAGTGTGTACATGCCTAACAACAGAGCAGCAAAATTTGTGAGGAAAAAACTGATGGAACAGCAAGGTGAAACACATGAATTCACAGTTATAGTTGGAGACTTCAGCAATCCTCTATCAGAAATGGACAGACCCAGCAAGCAGAAAATCAGGACACAGTTACACTCAACAACACCATCAATCAACTGGATATAACTGACATCTATAGACTATTTCATCCAACAGCAGTTAACATGTTCTTCCCAAAGCCCACATGGAACATTCACCAAGACAGACCATATTATGGGCCATAAAAACATCTTAAATTTAAAATAGAGATGATACAACAATGGGATTAAAAAAGGAATTAGTAACAGAAAGATAGCTCAAGAATTCCAAAATGCTTGGAGACTGAACAACACACTTCTAAATAACACATGCATCAAAGAAGAAATCTCAAGAAATTTAAAAATATTTTTAACTAAATGAAAATGAAAATACAACTCATTAAATTTGCAGGATGTAGCACAAACAGTTCTTAGAAGGAAATTTATAGCACTAAATACATAAATTAGAAAAGATATAAAATAAATGATCTAAACTTCCATGTTAGGAAACTAGAAAAAGAAGAGCAAATTAAACCCAAAGTAAGAAGAAAATAAATAATATAAATTAGAGCAAAACTCAGGTTTTTTGAAATTGAAAATAGGAAATCAATAGAGAAAAATCAATGAATCCAAAGCTGGTTCTTTGAAAAGATCAATAAAGCTGAAAAACCTCTAACCAGGCTAAGAAAAAAGGAAAGAAGACACAGATTATTAATATCAGAAATTAAAGATAGGACATCATGACTGATTCCCTGGACATTAAAAGGATAATAAAGGAACACTATGAAAAACTCTACACCCACAATTTGATAACCTAGATCAAATGGATCAATTCCGTGAAAAACACAATTTGCCAAAATTCACACAAGAAGAAATAGATGATATGAATAGGCCTATATCAACTAAAGAAACTGAGTCAATAATTACTAACCTTCAAAACCAGAAAGCATGAGACCTAGATGGGTTCACTGATTAATTCTACCAAACATCAAACATTTAAGAAAGAAATTATACCAATTCTCTACAATCTCTTCCAGAAGACAGTAGAGGGAATACTTCCTGTTTCCATGAGACCAGCATTATCCTAAAACCAAAACCAGACAAAGACATTTCAAGAAAAAACTACAGACCAATATCTCATGAACACAGATGTAAGACTCCTTAACAAAATATTAGTAAATCAAATCCAACAATACATTAAAATAATTATACACCATGGAGAAGTGAGATTTTTCCCAAGTATGCAACGCTGGTTCAACATTTGGAAATTAATCAATGTAATCCATTACATCAACACACTAAAGAAAAAATCATATGAGCATATAGATGCAGGAAAAACATTTGACAAAGTCCAACACTCACTAATAATAAGAGAAAATTGCTCAAATATCTAGAAACACAAAGGAACTTCCTTTACGTGATAAAGATCTCACAACTTTAAAGAACTTTACAAAAAACCTACAGGTGACACCACACTTAATGGTGAGAAAATTGAAGTTTTTCACTAAGTTTGGAACAAGCCAAGGATGTCTTTTCACACCACTCCTTTTCAATATTGTACTGGAAGTCTTAATGCATTAGACAAGAAAAGGAAATAAGAGGCATACAATTGGGAAGAAAGAAAGAAAACTGTCTCATTGTTCACATATGGCATGATTATCTATGAAGAAAATTCAAATCAATCAACAAAAAACCTGCTAGAACTAATAAGAGATTTTAGCAAGATTTCAGGATACAAGGTAAATATAGCTTTCCTATATACAAGCTATGAACAAATGGAATTTTAAATTTAAAACACATTACCATTTATATTAGCAAAAAATTAAATACTCAGGTATAAATCTAACAGAACATGTGTAAGATCTATATGAGGAAAACTACAAAACTCTGATGAACAAAATCATGGAGGAACTAAATAAATGGAGAGATATTCCATGTCCATAGTTAAGTAGACTCACTATTGTCAAGATGTCATTTCTTCCTAACTTGATGTATACATTCTAGGAAATCTCAATCAAAACCCCAGCAAGGGGCTTCCCTGGTGGCACAGTGGTTGAGAGTCCGCCTGCTAATGCAGGGACACGGGTTCGTGCCCCAGTCCGGGAAGACCCCACATGCCGTGGAGCGGCTGGGCCCGTGAGCCGTGGCTGCTGAGCCTGCATGTCCGGAGCCTGTGCTCTGCAATAGGAGAGGCCACAACAGTGAGAGGCCCATGTACCACACACACACAAAGAAACCCCAGCAAGTTATTTTATGGCTATCAACAAACTAACTCTAAAGTTTATATGGAGGACTCCCCTGGTTGCTCAGTGGTTGAGCGTCCACCTGCCGATGCAGGGGACACAGGTTCATGCCCCGGTCTGGGAAGATCCCACATGCCGCGGAGCGGCTGGGCCCGTGAGCCATGGCCGCTGAGCCTGCGCGTCTGGAGCCACCTGTGCTCTGCAACGGGAGAGGCCACAACAGTGAGAGGCCCGTGTACCACAAAAAAAAAAAAAATAAAGTAAAATACAGTTTATATGGAGAGACAAAAGACCCAGAATAGCCAACTCAATATTGAAAGAGAAAAACAAAGTCAGAGGGCTGACATTATTTGACTTCAAGATTTACTACAAAGCCACAGTAATCAAAACAGAGTGGTATTGGTGAAAGAATAAACAAACAGATTAATGGAAAACAAACAGAAAACCCAGTACCAGACTCACATAAATATAGGCAAACTGATCTTGGACAAAGGAACAAAGGCAATATAATAGAGGAAAGATAGTCTTTTCAACAAATGGTGCTGGAACAACTGAACATTCAAATGCCAAAAAAAAAAAAAATAATAAGATAAAGGAATCTGGGCTGATTTTACGTCCTTCACAAAAATCAACTCAAAACGGATCACAGACCTAAATGTAAAGCACAATACTATAAAACTCCTGGAAGATAACATAGATGAAAATCTAAATGAGCGTGGGTATTGTGATGACTTTCAAGATACAACACCAAAGGCATTAAAATAATAGGTAAGCTAAACTTCATTAAAATTCAAAATATCTGACCTGTGAAAGACAATGTCAACAGAATGAAAAGGCAAGCCACAGAGTAAGAGAAAATATTTGCAAAAGACATTTACCAAAGGACTGACAACTATTAGAATGGCCAAAATCTAGAATGTTGACAACACAAATGCTGGCCTGAATGGGGAGTAACAGGAACTTTCATTCACTGATAGTGGGAATGCAAAATGGTACAGCCACTTTGGAGGGCAGGTTCAGGGTTTCCAAAAACTAAACATACCCTTTACCACATAACCCAGCAATTACGCTCTTTGGTATTTAGTCAAATGAATTGAAAACTTATGTCCATACAAAAACCTGCCCACGGATGTTTATAGTAGCTTTATTGGTAACTGCCAAAACATGGAAGCAACCCAGATGTCCTTCAGTAGGTGAAGGGATAAATAAAATGAAGTATATCCAGACAATGCAAAAATATTCAGCACTAAAAAGAGATGAGCTACCAAGCAATGAAAAGACATACAGGAACCTTAAATACATATTACTAAGTATACAAAACCAAGATGAAAAGGCTACATACTGTAGGATTCCAACTATATGACCTTCCAGAAAAGGCAAAACTATGGAGATAGTATGAAAGATTGCCAAGGATTGAGGGGGGTTGGGGAGGGATGAACAGACAGAACAAGCAATGAAATTATTCCCTGTGTTACTACAGTGGTGGACACACGTCATTTACATTTGTCAAAAACCATAAAATGTACAACACCAACAGTGAATCCTAATGTAAACCATGAACTTTGAGTGATAAGGATGTGTCAATGTAGGTTCATCGAGTGTAACAAATGTACCAGTGTGGTATGGGATGCTGATAGTGGGGGAAGTTGTACATGTGTGGGGACAGGGGATATATAATAACTCTCTGTACTTTTTGTTCAATTTTTCCTTGAACTTTAAATTACTGTAAAAAAATAATAAAGTTTATTCACTTAAAAAAAACTGAGTTGGAAAAAAAAATACTCCTTTAAGCCTATCTACAAGCATTTACTATTTTCTAATATCCAAATAGCATTCCTGTTAATTACCCATCACCTTTAATATTAAATCCAACATCTTTTCTGATATGCATCCTCCCAGCCCTTATTATTTTGAAAATATCACTGTAAAACACTGAAACAAAAGGGTAAGGTGCTAGCTGCCAAGAGACTCAGAGTAGCATCTGTTACTCAAATTCAAATTAGTCAAGTTTCAACAGTAGACTGGATTCGAGGCTGTTGATCCATCCTAACAAAGCTCACAAGTGACTAATACAGAAACCAAAATAACAATTTTTCTATTAACAACAACAAAAAATGTCTTCACACATCTTTTCCCAGCTTACTTTCCCCCTGAAAGCCTGTTAAGTGGGAAGCCAAATTATAATTATAAGGTTGTGTAATGAAGAATGCTAACTAATAAATTTCAAAGGAATGATAAATAGGAAAAAATAATAATCACCATTTTACCATACCATTACAACAGAGTAATAACTGATTCAGGTAAAAATCATCAATGAATACTAAAACCCCTGGGTACTTATTATTTATTAATTACCTTTTAATAGCAAAATATGGTAGAATCTACCTAAACCAAGTTCAAACTTATATACATCATCAATAAGACAACTGACATCATATGCCCTGGACATGATGTACCAAGAACCAATGGAGTATTCCTGCCAAGAATGGTTAACCTGAATCTAATTATGAGGAAGCAATCAGACAAATACAAATAGAGATATATCCTACAAAACAACTGTCCTAGACTCTTAAAAAAGGTCAATATCATGGAAGGAAAAGAAGTTGATGGGACTGTTCTAGGTTAAAGGAGACTAAAGAGATATAGCAATTAAATGGAATTAAACAAACAAAAAAAACAGATATATAGGACATTACAGGAATAACTGAAGATATCTGAATATGAATACTATGTTAGTGTTTAATTCATTATAGTTGACTATGTGAGCTATTGCCCTTATTCTTAGGATATATAAGATAAGGTATTTAAGAGGAAAGGGACATTATCTCTGCAAGTAACTCACAGTTTAGTAAAAATAATATACAATATGTGGATGTATAAAGGTAAAAGGCTAAACGAAATGTGGCAAATTGTCAAGGTAAAGGATATATAGTTACTCGGTACACTTTTCTTATAACTTTTCTGCAGATTTTTCAACTTAAAAAATTGTAGGGGGAGGTTGCTTACTGAGCACGAAATCTGCACAAAGGATATATATAATTCATATATAGAATGAAAACATTTTTTAAAAAATTAAAAAAAAAAAAACTGCACCAGAAACAAAGAGGTTTCATCCTTCGGCTCCCACTGCCTTGAACTTAGATGATCACTGACACACTTACCCTGAATAAGGCTCCATTTTCTATGAGTCCAATATGACTATGTCACTTGCTATAATCCCCATTCTTTAAATATGTCAATACCACCAACTTGTTACTGTCAGATCTTTCTAAACAGAAAGCATCTTTAAGTCACCACATTAATTTGAGATATTGTGGTTTACTTCTCTAAGAAAACATTTCTCCCCGAGTTTGATTGATGAGATCCCTGTCATCATTTCTTGAGAAGCTTTTATTTTTGTCATTCTCCACCACCTTCAGTAACGTCTCAGCTAAATTCAGAAGAATGAACAAAGTTTGTCACACAATCAAGGAAGAGAGAGGGCACCCCAGACAGAATAGTAAATGGAGTAATAGAAAATACCATGGCAAGTTTAAGGAATAAACAGCATAGTATTGATTAAAAATTAAATATTGGAGAACAGTGTAAAATGGCATTATATGTCATAATAAAGCTTTAATTTTCTTATCTCAACCTGCAGGTCTCAAGCCATTGGGTCAAGAAATCAATTTAGTAGGTCACAATCAGTTTTGTTCTCTTTTTTCTAATGAAGTGAAATAGAAAAGAACAATAAATAGAGTGTATCCCAGGTAATAAGAGTAAGTACTGTTTCATTAAACTTTGTTTCTGTTATATATGTTTGTTTATATGTGTGCAATGGGTCACAAATGTAAAATCTATTTCTTTTGGTGAGTCACGGTCAAAATTAGGTTTGAAAGCCACTACTCACTTAGACAATGGAGACTCACGGAAAGGTCTCAAGAGAGTGTACAATAAAGTCTGTATTTAAAAAATCATGCTGGCAGTAATATAAAGCAGTTTTGAAAACTGCTGGGAGTCTCAAATTCAATTTAGTTACTCTCCACCAATATGTTTTTGTTTTTGTTTTAAGTAGAATAGAACAGAGTTAAAAAAAAAAAGACAGCAAAATGTATCAGAAGTAGTCATTAAAAAGGGTATTTTTCATGCAATTTTGGGGGTTTTTTTGTATTTACGCACACCCAAGTTTTGTCACAATGTACAATAAATTTCTTAATTTTTACTTGGATGAAATTAGAAAATTTTGAAAACCACTGCAAAATGAATTATTAATTGGCAAAGAGAGAGATCAGGGACAGGGAAAAATTAATGATTGCCCCAACAGAAGGAAAGAGAAAATGAGGGTTTGAAGCCACAGGAGATTTTTAAAAAGTTAGATTCCAAAACAATTTAGGAAGTAGAAAAGAACCATCACAGTAAATGATTACATTGAAGTGGGAAAGGAGAAAAGGACAAATTGACTGCAATCTTAAAAAAAAAAGTTTTGAAAAGTAGAAAAAGATTGCATTCTATGGATTCCACATGCCTACAGGACAATGCTCAGACTCCTTCCTTACCATGGCATTTACAACATATCAAGATATGTCTGCTAGCTATTGCATTTCAACCTCTCATCCACTGTACTCATTCACAGGCCCTGTGCACTAGGCAAATAATATTATTTCCATGAAAGTTAATACTAATTTATTAAAACGTATTGTACTATTTCTCCACAGAACTCTAAGACTTTGTATGATTTCTGACTCTATAGTGATAAATGTTATTTTATCAAATTACACAGAATAGGTCCCTAAAAAACAGTGTCAAATAAAATGATTAGGTATTTTAAATGCTATTCACTTTTATAATTATTTCAAAAATGGTTTCATGATGAAAATATTCTGAGGATAATATTCATGAATTATACTATTAACTAGAGGATACAGCCCCTGTCAGTGTGTTCCTTTTTCCTGAATTCCATGAAAAGTCAAATTTATGTAATGACTAAAAGCAAACATCAAACCACATCGTTAACTTATCTTTAGTTGCCAGAAATGACAAATGTAGAGAATTCTAATAGGATTCCAAAGAATTGCTGAAGATTTAATTTCTCTTGATATTTAATTTCTCTTACCATCATCCTACCATTGCTGTGTCCCATAAGTAAATACATAAAGTAGCAATTGCACTTTAGATAACTGGATTAGTTTTCTTACGTAGAAACTAAAAGGTAGTGAGTTATTCCTAAGCCCTCGTACAGTCACTATTTAACCCAATAATTAGGAATTTCCCCTAAATCCATTCTTAGACAGCTACCCTAAAACTCGCTGATATGGATAAACAACCAAGCTCACTACATACATGTGATGGGTGACCTTATAGTCACCTAAGTGAAATAATGCATGGAAGAATTTCTACACAATTTGTTCCTCAATAAATGAGTAAGGGGCTTCCCTGGTGGCACAGTGGTTGAGAATCTGCCTGCCAATGCAGGGGACAGGGGTTCGAGCCCTGGTCTGGGAAGATCCCACATGCCGCGGAGCAACTAGCCCCGTGAGCCACAAATACTGAGCCTGCGCGTCTGGAGCCTGTGCTCCGCAACGAGAGGCCGCGATAGTGAGAGGCCCGTGCACCGCGATGAGGAGTGGCCCCCGCTTGCCGCAACTAGAGAAAGCCCTCACACAGAAACGAAGAGCCAACACAGCCATAAATAAATAAATAAATAAATAAATAAACTTTAAAAAAAATAAATGAGTAAGGAAGCTAACAATGATTTACTTAAAACAAAAACAAAAACACAACTTTCTTTTCAAGGAACATAAAAGCCTGTAAAAAGAAAAAAAAGCCTGTTATTGCTTCCCATTCAAATGGAAGGAGGTATTCATTTATTTAAATATTCCCAAGTGGATGCCTAACAAGAGGTATCAAAACTCCTTTCTCTATTACCTAAGATAATCTTCCAAAATGCATGTGTGTATATACACACACACACACACACACACACACACACATATGTGTATATATATGTATATAAACACATTCAAGTATCTATAGACATATATATTGAACTACTTAAAATAAACACTATTCAAAATGCCTTTTAGAGGGCTGTTAACCTATTGATTATCCCTCGCAAAGTAAGTTCATTCTCCTATTGAAACAATTTTTCTGAAGTGGTACGGGGGGAGAAAGAAAAAAAACAGAACAAGAGAGACTGTACCACAGTGGTTAAACACATAAACCCAGGAATCAAAAGTTTGCGTTTGAATCATTTGGTAGTTTTGTGATCTGGGAAAGTTACCTAAAACTCTCCTTACCTCAATTTCCTCATCTGTGAAAGTGTTAGCTACAATTATATTTGAGGGGATGGGGATATACACAGGCATATCTCATTTTATTGTGCTTTACTTTATTGTCCTTTGCAAATAATTGTTTTTTTACATATTGACGGTTTGTGGTAACCCTGCATGGAGCAAGTCCATCTTTCCAACAGCATTTGCTCACTTTGTGTCTCTGTGTCACATTTTGGTAATTCTCACAATATTTCAAAGTTTTTCATTATTACTGATTTGTTATGGTGATCTGTAATCAGTGATCTTTGATGTTACTACTATGACTTGCTAAAGGTTCAGATAATGGTTAATTATTTTTTAGCAATAAAGTATTTTTTAATTAAGGTATGTGCATTTTTTAGACATAATGCTGTTGTACTCTTAACAGACACTATAGTTCAGTGTAAACATAATTTTTTTTAATGATCACATGTATTCTCTGAATTCATATATAATTTTCTGTACCTTTTTTTTGAATTTTACTTTATTTTTTATACAGCAGGTTCTTATTAGTTATCTATTTTAAACATATTAGTGTATATATGTCAATCCCAATCTCCCAATTCATCCCACCACCATAAACATAATTTTAATATGGATAAATTAAAATTAATTTAATAGCATATCAAAAAAATTCCTGTGACTTGCTTTATTGTGATGTTCACTTTACTGTGGTAGTCTGAAATGGAACTTGCAATATAATACCTCCAAAGCATACCTGTACATATTTCCTTTCAGATAAATGTTATGTATTATTCATAACAGGAACTATCTTTGGCAATAGAAAAGTGATTTTTTTCTTTGTATTTCTCAACAGTCCCCAAATTTTCTACAGTAAATATATATTAATCATACTTATGGGGGGGAGTTCCCTGGTGGGGTTCCAGTGGCTAAGACTCTGTGCTCCCAATGCACGGGGCCCAGGTTCAATCCCTGGTCAGGGAACTAGATCCTGCATGCCGCAACTAATAGAGCCCACATGCTGCAACTAAACAGCCCACATGCCGTAACAGAAAAATGATCCTGCGTGCTGCAACTAAGACCCAGTGCAGCCAACTTTAAAAAAAAAAAATCATACTTACGGAACAAACTGATTTTCAAAACATTATATGGAAGACAAAATGTCCAACATACAATCAAAAATCATCCATCATGCTAAGAACCAAAAAAATCACTACTTGAATGAGAAAAAGACAATTAACAGATGCCAACACTGATATGAATCAGACATTGGAATTATATGACAAAGATTGTAAAGCAGCCATCATAAAAATTTTCCATCAATCAATTACAAATTCTCTTGAAACAGACAAAATTCAACCCAAGAAATAGAAATTATAAAAAAAAAACAAAAAGAAATTACAGAGCTGAAAACTACAATGAGAAAGAAAACCAAAAACTTATTAGATGGGCTCAATAGTAGGAATTATGGAGAACAGAATAAGTGAACTTGAGGACAGATCAACAGAATTTACCCAATATGAACAAAAAAGAGAAAAATCACTGAAAACAACAAGGTCTCGTAGATGGATGGGGCAATAATGAAAGATCTAGATCCATATCATTTTGAGCCCCATGAAAAGAAGAGAAAAAGAGTAGAGTTGAAGAGTATTCAACAAATGGTTGAAAACTTCCAAATTTGGAGAAAGATGTAAAGCTACAGATTAAAGTGAGCAAACCACAAACAGGTAAACCCACAGAAGTTACACCTTCACATACATATCTGAAACCAAAGACAAAGAAAAACCTGAAAGCAACCACATCGAAAGGACACATTACCTATAGGGAACACCAACTCAAATGACAGCAGTTTTCTAATCTGAAACCACAAAGGTCAGAAGAAAGTAACAAAAAATTTTTCAAGTGCTTAAAGAAAAGAACTGTTAACCATGAATTCTGTATCTGACAAAATTATCTTTCAGGAATGAAGGGGAAATAAAGACACAGCAGACAAAGGAAAACTAAAAGAAACTGTCACTACCAGATGTATCCTTCAAGAATGCCTATGGAAGTTCTTCAGTTGATAAAACAAGGACTCTTGGAACATCAGGAAAGAAGAAAGCACAATGCGAAAAGCAAAAATATGGGTAAATGCAATAGACTACCTTTCTACTCAAGAGGTTTTAAAACCATAACAGATGAATGGAATAAAAATTATACAAGCATAAAAAACTGGAGTTCATCAAAATTAAAAACCTCTGCATATCAAAAGACACTATCAAAAGAGTGAAAAAGCAATCCCTTAGAACAGGAGAAAATATTTGCAAACAATTTACCTGCAAAGGGACTGATATCCAGAATATATAAAGAACTCCTACAACTTAACAAAAACAAACCTGATTTTAAAATGGGCAAAGGACTTGAAAAGAGACATTTCTACAACGAAGATAGAAAAGAGGACAATAAGTACATGAAAAGATGCTCAATATCACTATTCATTAGGAAAATGCAAGTCAAAACCACAATGAGAAACCATTTCACGCCCATCAGGATAGCTATTTCATCTCCAAAAAAATCCAAAAAACAAACAAAGAAAAAAAAAATGAAAATACAAGTGATGGTGAGGATATGGAGCAGTTAGAACCCTCATACATTGCTAATGAGACTATAAAATGGTATAGCTGCTATCGAAAATGATATGGCAATTCCTCAAAAACTTAAACACAGAAATACCCTATGACCCAAAAATTCCTATTCCCAAAATGAAAGCAGTGACTAAAACAGATATTTATACACTATGTTCAAGCAGCATTATTCACAATATCCAAAAAGTGGAAGCAACCCAAGCGCCCACAAACAGATAAATGGATAAACAAAATGTGCGATAAGGCTAGAATGGTATTCAGACTTTAGAAACAAGTTCTGACAAATGCTACAACACAGATGAACCTTGAAGACATGCTAAGTGAAACAAGTCAGTTACAAAAGGAAAATATTCTATGATTCCATTTATGTGAGGTACCTAGAGTAGTCAAATTCATAGAAACAGAAAGTAAAATGGTGGTTGCCAGGGGCTGAGGAAAAGGGGATTGGAAAGTTAGTGTATAATGGGTACAGTTTTAGCTGGGGAAGATGGAAAAGTTCTGGAGAAAGATGGTGATAATGGTTGAACAACAATGTGAATGTACTTTATACCACAGAACTATACACCTAAAAATGATTAAAATAAGTTTTATGTCATGTATATTTTACCACAATAACAAAAATATTAACACCATCTGAAAAGCTGTCCAATGTATGTAGAAGAAATAGTCAAGAGAACAATATTTACAAAGTGGGAAGGTAAAGGGATCTAAGTGGAAGAATAGTTTCCCCACTTCACTTGAATTGATAAAATGCTTATACCCATAGACTGTGGTAAATTACATATGTTATTCTAGTATCTACAAAGTGATATATTGAAAAAACACTATAAATACGTCAGGATGAAATCCTAACAAATGTTTGAGTAACCCATAGGAAAGCAAGAAAAGAGAAAAAGAGAATTGAGAAAGAGAACAAGCAGAAAACAAAAAGTAAAATGGCAGACTTAAACCCTAAAATATCAATAATTACTGTAAACATAAATATTTAATACACCAAGTAAAGACAGATTAACAGCATGAACTAAAAAAAAAAGACCCAACTATAAGCTCTCTATAATTAGATCACTTAAAATAAGACACATTGAAAGTAAAATGATGTAAAAATGTACATGTAAACAAAATAAAAGCAGGAGTTGCTATATTAATATTAGATAGACTTTAGAGCAAAGACAATTGCTAGAGATGAGACAAAATTGCTAGAGACATTAAATAATGATAAAAGGATCTATCCACCAGAAATACTTAACAATCCTAAATGTGTACACCCAAACAACAGAGCTCCAAAATACATGAAGCAAAAACTGATAGAGCTGAAAGAAAAAATACATAAATTCAAAATTATAGTGGGAATTTTAAGACTCCTATCTCAGAAACTCACAGAAATACTAAACAGAAAATGAGGAAAGATTTAAAAGTTCTAAACAAAACAATCAAACAGAAGAATCTAATTGACATATATAGAACATTCCACCAAAGAACAGCCAAATACACATTTTTTTCAAGCATCCATGGAACATTCACCAAGATAGACCATATCCAAATCCCAGACTATAAAAAAAACTTCAACAAATTTAAAAGTACTGAAATCATAAGGGTATGTTCTCTGACCATAATGGATTCTAATGAAAAATCAATAACAGAAAGACAACTGGTAAATCTTAAAACACTTGGAAATGAAACAACACACTTCAAATAATTCATGAGTCAAAACATAAGTCTCAATGTAAAGTTAAAAAAAGAAACAGAACTGAGTGAAAATGAAAAGGCAACATATCAAAAGATGCAGACTATGGCTAAAGAAGTGTTAAGAGGGAAAAGTATAGCATTAAATGCTTACTCTAGGAAACAGGGAAAGTCTCAAATCAATAATCTTAAATTCCTTCCTCAAGAAACTAGAAAAACAAGAACAAAATAAATGCAAAGCAATCAGAAAAAAAGAACAATAAAAATAAGAGCAAAAATCAATGAAATTGAAAACAAGGCCATAAAGAAAAAAAATCAATGAAACAAAAAGCTAACACTTTGAAAAAATTAATAGAAATGCTAACGCCTTAACAAGACTGACAAAACAAAACAGAGTTAAGACACAAATTCAAGTATCAAGAATAAAAGAGAATATCACTAACTATTCTACAGCCATCAAAAGGGTAACTAGGTAATAATGCAAACAAGTTTATTCTGCTATGTTAGACAAATTAGAAGAAATGAACCCACTTACTACCAAAATCCAACCAAAATAATATAAATAAGATGTATAACCATATAACTATTTAAAATGAATTCATAATTTTAAATCTCCAAAAAAAAATAAATCCCAGACTGAGATGTTTTCACTAGAGAATTCTACCAAATATTAATACCAATACTTCACAAACTCTTCCAAAGAACAGAAGAGTAGGGAACATGTCCTACCCCGTACTATGAGGCCAGTATTATTCAAATAGTGAAACAAGACAAAGATATCACAAGAAAACTACAGACCAATATCTCTCATGAACTTAGACACAAACACTCTCAACACATCAAAAACATGAGTTTCAGCAATTCTTGAAAAACATTATACACTATAACCTACTGAGATTTATTCCAGGTATGCAAGGCTGGTTCAACATTAAAAAAATCAGTGTAAGCTACCATCTCAACATGCTAAGGAAAATATCATATGATCCTATAAATTGACCAAGAAGAAAGAATTTGAAAATATCCAGCACCCATTCATGGTAAAAACTCACAGTAAACTAGGAAGAGAGGTGATTAACCTCAACTTGATAAAGAGTATCTATCCACTCTCCCCCCAAAACAGCTACAGTTAACATCATATTTAATGGTAAAACACATTTAAATGCTTTCCACCTAAGACAAGGAACAAAGCAAGGATGTCTGCTCTCACCACTCTCATTCAATACAGTACCATAAGTTCTAGCCACTGCAATATGACAAGAAAAAGAAATAAAAGTCATACAGATCAGAAAGACAGAAAAAAACGGCCCCTATTTGCAGTAGACATGATTGTCTATGTAGAAAATCCCAAGGAATCTGTAAAAAGTCTCTTAGAACTAAAAGATAAGTTTAGCAAGGTCACAAGATATAAGACCAACATACAAAAATCAATCAGCATTTCTATATACTAACAAGAAACATGTGGAAACTTAAAAACATAATAACATTTACAAAATTGCTCCAAAACAAAACAAAACAAAAATAAGTACAAATTAAACAATAGGCATACAGGATTGATATACTAAAAATTACAAAATGCTGATTAAAGCAATCAAAGAAGAACTAAATAAATGGAAACATACCATGTCAATATAGTAAAGATGTCAGTTCTCCCAAAACTGATCTATAGGTTTAATGCAATTCCTATGAAATTTCAACAAAGTTTTTGTAGACATGGACAAGCTTGTTCTAAAATTTATGCATAAAGACATGTCTTAGAATAGCTAAAAACATAATGAAAAGGGAATCACTCTACCCAATAGTAAGGCTTACTACGTAGCTATGGTTATCAAGGTGTGATATCAGCAAATGGAGACATACAGACCAACAGAATACAATAAAGAACCCAGAAGTAGGGCCTCCCTGGTGGCGCAAGTGGTTAAGAGTCCGCCTGCCGATGCAGGGGATGCGGGTTCGTGCCCCGGTCTGGGAGGATCCCATATGCCGCGGAGCGGCTGGGCCCGTGAGCCATGGCCGCTGGGCCTGCGCATCCGGAGCCTGTGCTCCGCAACGGGAGAGGCCACAGCAGTGAGAGGCCCACATACCGCAAAAAGAAAAAAAAAAAAGAACCCAGAAGTAAACCCACACATATATGCCCAATTAATTTTTTATGGAAGTGCAAAAGCAATTCAATGGAAGAAAGATATTTGCCTTTTCAACAAATGGCGTTAGAGTAATCGGATATTCCTGGGCAAAAATATGAACCTCAATCTAAACCATACCTTTTATAAAAAAGAAATCAAAATGGATCATGGACTTAACTGTAAAACATAAAAATACAAAACATTTGGAAACAATCATAGGAGAAAATCTTTGTGATCCAGGCTAGGCAAAGAGTTCTTAGACTTGCCTCTAAAAGCACAACCTATAGAAGAAAATATTAATAACTTAAGCCTCATAAAAATTAAAAACTTTTGCTCTGTGAAAGACCCTGTTAAAAGGAGAAAAAGACAAGCTACAGAATAGGAGAAAATATTTGCAAACCACATTATCAGATAAAGGACTAATATTTAGAATACATAAAGAACTCTTAAAACTCAATAATAAACAAACAATCTTATTGGAAAATGGGCAAAAGAGATGAACAGACATTTCACACAAGAGGATATACAGATAGCAAATTAGCACATAGAGTTTCAATATCATCAATCGTTAGGAAAAATGCATATCAAAACCACAATGAGATATCACTAGGCATCTAGTGATCACTAGGCAATGAGAATTGCTAAAATAAAAAATGGTTAGTAGTGAGGACATAGGGAATCAGGATCACTCATGAATTGTTAGTGAGAATGTAAAAGGATACAGCTACTCTAGAAAACAGATCGGCAGTTTCTTATAAAACTCAATATGCAATTACCACACGATCCAGCAGTTGCACTCCTGGACATTTATCTGACGGAAATGAAAACTTATGTTCACACAAAAACATAAACACAAAGGTTCATAGCAGCTTTTTTTCATAATATCTAAAACTGGAAATTATCCAAATGTTCTCTGATGAGTGAATGATTAAACAAACTGTAGTATATCCATACCATGGAATACTACTCAGCAACAAAAAGGTACAAAGTATTGATACAAGCAACAACTTGAATAAATCTTGAGGGAACTGTGTTCAGTGACAAATGCTATTCCAAAAGGTTACATGCTGTATGAACTATTTATAATAGCCAGGACATGGAAGCAACCTAAGTCTCCATTGACAGATGAATGGATAAAGAAGATGTGGCACATATATACAATGGAATATTACTCAGCCATAAAAAAGAAATGAAATTGAATTATTTGTAGTGAGGTGGATGGACCTAGAGACTGTCACACAGAGTGAAGTCAGTCAGAAAAAGAAAAACAAATACTGTACGCTAACACATGTATGTATGGAATCTAAAAAAAAAAAAAAATGGTTCTGAAGCACCTAGGGGCAGGACAGGAATAAAGACGCACACATAGAGAATAGACTTGAGGACACGGGGAGGGGGAAGGGTAAGCTGGGATGAAGTGAGAGAGTGGCATGGACATATATACACTACCAAATGTAAAATAGATAGCTAGTGGGAAGCAGCTGCATAGCACAGGGAGATCAGCTCAGTGCTTTGTGACCACCTAGAGGGGTGGATAGGGAGGGTGGGAGGGAGACACAACAGGGAGGGGATGTGGGGATATATGTATACGTACAGCTGATTCACTTTGTTATACAGCGGCAACTAACAACAATGTAAAGCAATTATACTCCAGTAAAGATGTTGACAAAAAAAGAAAAAAAGGTTACAAGCTGTATGAGTCCATTTATATAATCTTTTGGAAATGACAAAATGAAGAACAGATTAGTAGTTGCCAGGGGTTAAAGATGGAGAAAGGTGGGTCTAGTTATAAAAGGCAAACACAAGGGATCCTGGGAGTAATGAAATTGTTCTGTATCTTTACTGTGGTGATGATTACACAAATCTACCCATGTGATAAAACTGCATAGATTTGGGCTTCCCTGGTGGCACAGTGGTTGAGAGTCCGCCTGCCGATGCAGGGGACGCGGGTTCGGGCCCCGGTCCGGGCGGATTCCACATGCCACGGAGCGGCTGGGCCCGTGAGCCATGGCCGGTGAGCCTGCGCGTCCGGAGCCTGTGCTCCGCAACAGGAGAGGCCACAGCAGTGAGAGGCCCGTGTACCGCAAAAACAAACAAACAAAAAAACTGCATAGATTTAAATAAACACCACACACACACACACACACACACACATACACACACAGTGTATGTAGAACTGGTGAAATCTGAATAAATGAACTATATCAATGAAATTGATTCCTAGTTGTGAAATCACGAGATATTGCCATATATCTGGAAAAATAGGGGAAGGAAACATCTCTGTATTATTTCTTACAACTAAATATGAATCTACAATTACCTCAAAATAAGAAGTTTAATTGGAAAATCTGAGAGATAACTCAATATTTAGGTAGATAGACATGGATGGAAGAGAAGTATGGTTCTACTATCATACAAGTATCTTAACTGTGGACCCAGTGTAGTGGGCTATACCTACAAAGAAGACTTAAAAGAATTGAGAGGGATATCTCTAGGCCTTTCCCTTAGCTAGAGACAGATACATAAGAGAAAAGAATTTTAAAAGTAACACTGAATGTTACAACAATGAACACAGAGTGAATACAGAAAATCTGCTGGAGTAATGTCTCACCCATAGGTTTTCTACAGCTACCACCCACGGTCTTGTGTAGGATCTTTTTACACTATAATAATCAGACATGCATTTAAATGCTTTCCAACTTTCAACACAAGTATAGCCAAAAGAGGATATGTTAAGTCACGAACTCATGAAGAATGAAGCTAAAGTATAAGGAAAGTTTTTCTTTCCTACGGTGAAAAACAGGAAATAAAAGAATGAAGACCCTGTTTCTCAAGTAGTAAATGAGCATTTAATCTGCTCCAAGTCCTCCAAAGCCATTTTTAAAGATGCAGGTTTACACAGTGTATCAGTCAACTCAGGATATCAAAACAAAATTCCATATACTAGATGGCTTAAACAACAGAAATTTATTTTCTCACAGTTCTGGAGGCTGAGTCCAAGATTAAGGTGCCAACAGAGCTGGTTTCTAAGTGAGGCATCTCTCCTTGGCTTACATATAGATAGCTACCTTCTCACTGTGAACTCATATGGCCTTTTCTCTGTTCACATGTGCTCCCATTTGTCTCCTCCTCTTCATATGAGAACACCAGTCCTATAGAATTATGGATCCACCTTTATGACCTCATTTAACCTTAATTACCACCTTAAAGGTCCTAACTCCATACACCGTCACACGGGGGTTAGGGCTTCAACCTATGAATTTTGGAGAGATATAATTCAGTCCAACACCCAATGACTAGCCAGTCCTGGAGTATATTAAGTTTTGTATGGGTGCACGTATATATGTGTGTATTATATGCACTGGAATGGAACAAGTAGAGTATTTGCATTAGAATTCCAGTTCTACCAGTTTTCTCAACAAAAACAAAATGTGGATAATATCTATTCTCACTGTATAGTTATGAGAATTAAATGAGATAACCTATGTAAAGTGCCTAGAATATAGTAAATGATACTCAGTAATGGGCCTCTGCCTTTCCACTTCCTCCCCCACAAAAATTAATTAAATATTACTCAAATCTAAACATATCTGAAAAATCATGGGAACTGGATTCTCTCCCAGATCCACCTAGCTCTTTGACATTAAGCAAGCCACTCTATCAGAGTCTGCTTCTGCAATGGTCAATGAAAGAGTTTCCTCTTTCACTGAAATACTATGTATCTATGCATATCACTCTCCTGATTACACAGTAGTCTTCTCTTATCCTCAGGGGATACATTCCAAGACTCCCAGACATGCCTGAAACCTCAAATTAGTACCGAATCCCATACATACTCTATTTTCCCCATATATAGATACCTATTTATAAATTAGGCACAGTAAGAGATTAACAACAATAACAATAACATTTATTATATGTTCTATAATAAAATAGAACAATTATAACGATATACTGTAATAAACATTACACGAATGTAGTCTCTCTCAAAATATCTTTCTGTAAAATGTAACGCCTTTTCCATCTCAACTAAGCACTATCACACACTGTGGTCATAACTTTTGCAGTTTGAGGTGCAACAGCAAAACTATCATGAATTTCTTTTTCCTTCACAATTTCACAGATAGAAGATTCGTTCTTACTGTAGATCTTAGTAATCTCTGCATATGATTTTTTTCATCCCCTATTAAGTAGGAAACTTTCACCTTTTCACTTAAAGTAAGCACTTAGCTTCTCTGGAATATCCGAATTGCCAACATCACTACTCTTCCGCTTTGGGGCCATTATTAAGTAAAATAAGGCTTACTTGAACACAAGCACTGTGATAGTGCAAACAGTCAATCTGACGACCAAGGTAGGACCACTAAGTGATGGCAGGATACGTTGGACAAAGGTATGATTCATGCCTGGGTGGGATGGAGCAGGATTTCATCACACTACTCTGAAAGGTGTACAATTCTTAAAACTCATAAATTGCTTATTTCTGGAATTTTCCGCTTAATATTTTTAAGCCATGGTCAACCGAGAGCAACTGAAATCGTGGAAAGTGAAGACGTGGATAAGGGGGGACTACTATAACATCAAATACTGATGCTACAAAAGCTAATAAAACTTTCTATAAAACTTTAGTAAAAGAATTACAGTATAAAATTTCAAAATCACTTTCATACACTCTCATTCTTTCAACTCTTCCAAAACTATCCTCTAACTTGAAAAATTAGTACCATGTGTCCGTAGATTAATTTTATCATCTTATTTCTATATCATTAATGCCTTATTGTCCAGCTACATTGTACTTTCTTTTATATTTCTTTCTGTCCCCCACAATGTTCACTGTTTTACTCACAAAATCATGTAATCACTGGAACACCTAAAAGCATACTCCAAATCCCATTGAGATGTGATTAGACATATGGAGAAGTTATCCAGAAATTTTACCTGATAACAACTATTTTTTATTTAGCCCACAACTGAAATGTACTGCAGGTGATTTCAAGATAACACACCTACCATACATTCATTGGCATATTCAAACAATGAGCCATAACCAACATCCATATTCAGTACCTTTTGTTTAAAATTAAGATAATGGTGGTCAGAAGCAAAATATATTGTGGGGATGTTTGGACCATTCGATGAAAGACAATTTACCATGTAGACCCTAAGGGAAAAACTTCAAAGTACTTGCCCTTTCTCCCACGCTCTCCCTAACCACTAGTATTCTAATATTATCTAATATTTGCTTGTAAATGAATAATATATGCAGTAGGCAGTTACTCTGATGCCCCCAAGAAATCTCACCTTCTAGTATTGGTGCCCTTTTATAGCCCACTCCCACACTAAATCTAGACTGACTCACGTGATTAGCATTGGCCATTGGAACGTTAGCAAACATGAAGAACAGAGAGGCTTAATAAGTGTTGGCATGGTGAGGCCTATCCTCTGGGAATGCTCCCTCATGGAACACATCTGCCATGCTGTGGAGAAGTTCAAGCTAATGAAATGGAGAGGTTGGGGTTGGGGGAGACATGGATACAGATACACACATACACACACAGATGCCCAGCTATCCACCAGCTGTTCCAGCCATCCCAGCTGAGGTACCAGACTTATGAGTTAAAAAGATACCTTGGACATTATAGCCAAAAGGTGAAACATGGAGCAGTCCCCAACAAGCCCTGCCCAAATTTTATAATCAAGAGCAAATAAATGTTTCAGCAACTAAGTTTTGGAGTGAAGCAATAGGCAACTACAAGAACACATGTAAACCAATTAGAACAGTTCCTGTTAGGTAGTAAGCAACCAAGAAATGTCATCAGTAATACCTGACAATAATCACTCTAAGTTCCATCACCTGCCCCGACCGAGGTACTGTTTGGAGTATTTGAGCTGCTCTTAAAGGCATTCCCTCATTTCCCTAATGGCTAGTAAAGAGATAGGGAGCAAAGCAACCAAAAGACCTCTTTATTTTCCCCTTCTTCTTCCTAACTTAGCCCTGTCAGGTTTTTTTGTTGCTGTTGTTTTGGCTTTTGGGTCTTTTTTTTTTTTTTTGGCTCTGTCAATAATGTTTGCCTGGTTTCCCTAGAGTGGCTAATCAATGATCCAGACCAATTCAAGTCTTTGGTAGTGCTGTGTATTCTCAGTAACTATAGGCACCCCCTTCAACCTACCCCAGGCCACAGGTAAATAATTAAGAGTTCAGTAGGACAGACTCCTCACTAAAGGTCAAAAGTTTATACTCATTAATTTGTAATTTTTTTACCTGACAGAATCTTTAGGCAAAGGGCATAGGAACCAAGTACCTCTTGTTCAGAATAAATTAAGCAGCATTGAAAACATACCTGCTACTTTTCCTCTAAGACTTTACTGATCCTAATTATATAAATACTTTATTCTTTTAACCCCCATGACCCTTTGCTCATACTTCACTCATGATATTTATCTTAAGCTAACCTGAATGACAGTAATTGGTTACTTAACTTTCTACTAGATCTAAAACTCTCCAGGAAGAGAGACTCATTAAGAAAAGGGGTATCTTACTCATTGTTGTATCCCTTAAATTAAGCTCCTACTACATTGCTCTACTACTCATATAGCAAAAATATCTGGTCCTGGTCAGAAACCACTTTGTCCATAACGAATCTCTTCAATTCTCACCCCCATTTTTATTAAGAAATAATGACTCACCCAGAGTTACAATGCAATCGGTGACAAAGTTAATGAATGCTACATGACTTAGTACTAACATTTAACAATTATTTGACTTAAGAATGATTTTATTTTTGTAGAAACAGTAAGATGATTCTTAAGGAAAAGAAAGGTATTATTTACATTCCTTATTTCTTTTTTCTTCAACTTTCAGGCTTGAGAAAGCCTGCGTTTTAGGTCCAGGGTAAGATCTAGTTAAGCCAGATGCCAGGCAAATAACATCAAAGGCAAAACAGGCCTGGTAGAAAACACAGTTAACTGTAGAGCTCAGAATTCACCTAAATGGGGCAATCACTACTCAGCTCTAGAAATCTATTCTTAAGCAGGAACAGCAACCAGGTAAAGCCAACTCCTCTGAGTTCTCAAGTGATGCTAGAAATCGAGACTTCTTATCTTAAACATGAAGTTTTCCTATTCTTAAATGGTGGCAAGTAATCACTAAATGCTCCAAATACACTACGAGCAAGCAATATATATGTGTCAGTTGTATTCAGCCCAAGAGCCTCCTGCTACTGCAGGCTCATAGTCTATACATAATTGATGGTGGACTAAGGGAACTATTCTCCTTTCCTATCACCGCTCACCCCTGGGGAAAAGAGAAAGAAATAACAAGGACCATGAAAAGCAGCTACATAACAATACAGGGAGTACCTGTATTGAAAAAAAACTTTGTTAGCAGTTTTAGATACAGAACCTTTTATAGCATAAAAATATATGGGGAGAATTTTTTTTCTTTTTACAATTTTTTCCTCAAAATTTGCAAAAAAAAAAAAAAAAGAATATTCAAATACATGTAATAGTTAAAGTTATACAAACTTTTCTGGCCTTAACCCAACTAATGAAAATGCTCAGTAATAAACATGAGACTAATGACTCACCATGCACACAGAAAGACAAGGTACAAAATACTAATAGTGTTATTATATTTGCACTGGTCTGTCTACATATTGTCACTTGACTCTCTTGTGACCAACAGCACTGAACCAGCTGGACACATGGTTGAACTCCATGACCAGGGAACCCTGGTCTATCTAACAAACCACCGTGGACTCGATCCTATGACCTGAACCTCCTTAATATCATGCTATCAACAACTAAGGTGACCAGTCACTAGTAATCATATATTAGTCCAAAAGCATTTCTTCAATACTTTTATGAAAGATTTGACATAATTTAACAAAGTCGTTAAGGCTTTTCCTTTTATTTAAAAATAGGAATTTATAGAAAACACTTGAATTCCATCTCTAAACCTGCTTAGCCTGCTAGAAGCTTTATGAATTTAAAATAAACTTTTTGATATAATCAATCATGGTAGACAGGCCTTCAGAGTTCAAAACATTCTCTCAAATAGTTATTAGTAAGGGAGTTCCTATAGCAATAGAATTAGTAGGCAATTTAATGACAATAAAATTACATATTATTATTTGGGGAGACTACTAATTTATTGAACACTTACTATGTGCCAGGTACTGTGCTGAATATGTTCAGGGGGTTCTCATTAACCTTAAAAACGACCATATGGGGCTTCCCTGGTGGCGCAGTGGTTGAGAGTCCGCCTGCTGATGCAGGGGACATGGGTTCGTGCCCTGGTCTGGGAAGATCCCACATGCCGAGGAGCGGCTGGGCCCGTGAGCCATGGCCGCTGAGCCTGCGCGTCTGTGCTCCGCAACGGGAGAGGTCACAACAGTGATTGGCCCGCGCACCGCAAAAAAAAAAAAAAAAAAAAAACACGACCGTATGAGGGAGACACCATTATTGTCCCCATTTTACAGATGGGGAAACTGACCTTTCCAAGATCACACAGCTAGTAAGTAGCAGAGTCAGGATTCCAACCCAAATCTTGTCTAACTTCAGAATTTGCACGCTTAACCACTACACTGTATTGCCTCCAGTGACTTTGGGTTGATATCTAAGATAAAGAAAAGAGGGAAATTTGTACTTCTCAGTGGCAAATTTAAAAAACATACTAGAAATGGAGGATACCTTTTAGAACAGGTACAATTCTCATATAGACAGTCACACAAATAATATTTTTATTCCCAAATACAAACAATAATGATGAAAATCTCAAATGGACTTCTCAGAAACATAATTTTTCCTATATACTCACTCATGTTTATTATTAAATATTTAATGGGAACACTACGTGTTTTCTGCTCAATTCTGCCGTGAAGCTAAAACTGCTCTACAAAATAAATTCTATCTTTAAAAATATTTAAAACTGCAATATACTAAATATGCCTAATTCAATTTAGTTAATAACTGGCATAAGACTATATTCGTTCGTAATGAAAAGTTGCACTTTATCGTAACCACAGGAACCTTAATACTTAAGTGATTTTTTCAAAAAGGCTTGAAGGTGTTTAAACAGTGCAGTATATTTTAAATTTTTAACACTCTCAGAACACCTTCAGAAAAGTCTGCAATACACAGATGTGAAACGATAAGTTGGTATAAAATCAGACCAAAAAATTGAACTCACAATGAATAATATAAAAGGAATACAACACCCCTATACCATGGCTGACCTAAGTAAGACTAACTTTACTTTTCCATCAAAAGATGTAGCCTAAGTCAAAAATGTCCTAATTCGTTAAGTCCTTTTTAAATCTTCCAAAGAAGATTATCAAAAAAAAAAAAAAAACAACGAAAAAAAAAACCCACGAAAAAACAAAAAAACCTGGAATTGTCTAGAGTGATTGTCAACACAGAAACCAAATCTTTCTTCTTCTGATACTCACCAAGGTTGTCAACATTCTAAAGGAAAATTAAGACAGATATGAGGGATCTATAAAGCAAGTTTTACCTACTATTACCTCTTCTTATCAACATTTTCCTCTCATCAAGGTCCAGCTTTACAAATACATACCTTAGTTCACTTATGAAGAGAACAAGGGGGAGGTACTATATATAGAAAAGTCATTTGTCATATATATTCCGCAGCAGACTGTCAAAATTAATTTTCAAATAGAATACTGTATTTGCCACCAACAAAGTGTTGAAGGGAAGCACACTATTAATTTTGTTTTGCTCCAATATTGTGCTTAGAAAGCTTCAACTTATAGAAGAATTACACTAATATTAATAAATGGGAATTCTACGGCACAAGTTACAAATATTGTTGGAGTATGAGCCCTTAACCACACCTGTAATTAACAGAACTCCTTTCCTTTCTCGCTGACCCACGTTTTCAAAAGTGATCCAAAGACTTCTCTGCATCTCAATGCTTTCAACAGGCAGAAGCTGGGATTTTCAGTGCAACAAAAACAAAGCATTCTGACCAATGCATGTTTCGAATGATATTAACACAATACTCATTTAAATGCTTGTATTCCAAGCTTCTCACTGGTCATCTAGCTTCAACAGGGAACACAACCAGGTTAATATAGACTACGACTGCCTTGGTAGCTGCAAGCTCAGCTGAATCCCAGGACGCCACCTCAATTTGGAAGGGGCAGAACTATATCCGGTTCTCACTGGATACACATTTTCCCATGCTTCCCATCTTTAAAACTTTACATCTTCCCAGAGGAGCAGTAAATATACCAAGCCGCCAGGGAGTGTGCCTGTAGGGAAGATGAGTGATCAAATTAAATCCCTATGCACAGAACCATAAGCTTCAAAACTTTTCACAACGAGTAACAGCTGAAAGAACGAGGCATGTTTTCCCACTTCTTTCCAGGAGTCAGCTTCCCCCAAAACACCGGTTTTGACTTACTGGTTAGTTGGCGGAGCGGTCAGCGGGATGGCCACCTCTTCCTCCTCGTATTCTGGTCCATCCAGAGAGTCACCTTCGTCCACTGTTCCCAGGCCCGCGCCCAAAGGGGGCAGCTGAGGAGGAGGCGGCAAAGGAGGGAATCCGCCGCCTGCCCCGAAGGTCTCAGCAGGCAACGAAGTGGTCCCCTTGGTGAGAGCCATCTCCCCGCCAGGTCCGGCGGCGGCAGCACCAGCCACGCCAGCAGCAGCACCTCCCCCTGACAGTCCGGCTCCCCCCAGTGCCCCCGCCACAGACCCGGGTCCCAGGAACCCTGACCCCAAAGTGGCTCCGCCACCCAGAGTCCCGGCCACTCCAGCCTCCGCCAGCCCAGGAAAGGGGGCGGCTGCCACAGACAGGGCGGCGGGTATCTTCACCCGGCACACTGCTGGATAGGCACTGGAGCCCGCGGCCCCGCCGCCTCCTGCTGCCCCGGCGGTGACCGGGCCGCCCTCCTCACTGCCGGCCTCGGCCGCCATCATGTTGAAGCCCGCTCTACTCTGCCCTACCCTGCCCGCCCGGGAGCCCCGGGGGCCACCAGGCCCGGGCTCCGAGCCGCCCCACCCAGGCGCGTCCCCTCTTCAGCTCCCCAGGCGGAGGAAACAACAACAAAAGGAGAGAGCCCGCCGCCGCGCCCCCTCTTCGGGCCACAGCCCAGGCTCGGGAGCTACCCGGGTTACGGGAAGAGAAGTGGGCAAAAAACCCAACGCCTGCACAAACGCCGCCCAAATCTTCACCTTACACACCCACACTCACGCACACACACATGCACAGAAGCGAAAAACTTCCTGGCTGCACTCAAGAGGAAGGGAAGCACAGGGGAAGCGGCTTCGGCCACCGCCACGGCCGCCGCCGCCACCGCTTCTTCACCACCCCAGTTCCGGCCACCCCCACCGCAGCCACCGCCGGTGCCGCTGCTGGGGCTGGGGCCACTGCAGCCGCTTCATCCTCCACGGGGCTGAGACGCGAGGGGTGGGGAGAAAAGAGGAAGGGGGGCGGGGTAGTGGGGAAACGGACTGAACTGCTCGCAACCTGGAACGCTCAGTGAAATCGACGAGAGAGAAAGGAAGGCGGGGCACGGGAGGAGGAGCAGAGGGAAGGAAGGGCGAGGGAGGAGGAGGGAGAGGGCAGCTTCTGCGCAGGCGCCTTCCCGGCGCGGGGGTTGAGGGGCTGGGCCTGGAGAAGGAAAAGGAAGAGTCGGGAGGGAAGGAAGCGGCGGGGACGCGCGGTGCGCGGCCGCGCTCGCTGTCCCGCTCCGGTTGGAGCGCGTGGCGGCGCGGCCGCATCTCTAGCGCGCCGGCCTCCCTGGGCTTTGTTTGAAGGGCCGGTGAGGCGGAGGAGGGGAGGAGTGGGTCCAGAGCACGCAGCCGCTCAGCGGGGTGAAAACAGGAGAGACGGGAGAGACAAGGAGGGGTTGAAGAGGGAATACCGGGGAGAGGAAAAGGAAGATGCCGCGAAGCCAATTCCTTGCTTCCTGACCGGTAAAACAAACACCCGTGGCCGGCGGCGCAGAAACCAGACATTCAAGGCCCTCGGAGGTGGGGGGTTGGAGGGGGCGGCCCGCTTGGAAGGTCGAGACCGTACTGTTACTGTTTCCGTTTTCTTTTTTCTTTTTTTTTTTTTTGCGGTATGCGGGCCTCTCACTGTTGTGGCCTCTCCCGTTGCGGAGCACAGGCTCCGGAAGCGCAAGCTCAGCGGCCATGGCTCACACGCCCAGCCGCTCCGCAGCATGTGGGATCTTCCCGGACCGGGGCACGAACCCGTGTCCCCTGCATCGGCAGGCGGACTCTCAACCACTGCGCCACGAGGGAAGCCCCCGTTTTCTTTTCATAGTATAAATTGCTGTATGACTCTTACAAGCTAAAAAATAAAATGAAATTTTTAAAACTGGGTTCTGAAACTCAAAGAAAGCGAAATGGATAATGGGGGGGCATATGGGGAGGGCTAAGAATTTTAGTAGAAATAGTGGTTGTTTGAAGTCAGATTTCTACCACCGTACACGTTTTGTTTTCTTCTCCCACTCTCCCCCTCTATTCCCTTTCTCTTTTTCTTTCTCTTTTTCACACACACTACCTTGCCATTGCAAGTCTGTTGGGTAGCTAATAAGGTGTGGAGAGGAGAGGTGCCCCAGACATCACTAATCAACGCGCTTTTGTCCTCGTTTGTGTGCAAAGCACGGCAGGGCGTACTCCACGATGTACATGTGAATGCACAGAGCACTTTCAACTGGCAGATGTCAAGAAGGTCCCAAAGTGTCAGTTACAATTATGTATGGTTTCAAAAATTATCAATAAACTGAAATTTCACTCTTAATATATTTCACTCAATATAGCCGAAGAGAATGGTTTTTGTTTTGTCTTTTCTACTGGAATATGTATAAACATAGGTGGAGGAATCGTTCCCATTTTTTGAAATTCCAGTATCTGATTTGCCCTTTTGGATTCATATATTATTCTTATATTTTGCATTCTCCCAGGAGGAATCCCACATTAAATACCATTAAATATTGATCTTTGAGATCAATATTTTCTCTGCTAAGGATAGTCAACAAGAAGCACATTAAGAATGGGAAGGGTCTGAAATAGAGGCCAAGGGAAGAAGGAAAAGACCAGTAAACAAGGTGGCAAGGTGCACACAAGACATTTTCCTTTAGAAATGTCTATTTCCGTAACGCTATTTGCCAAATCAGTGACAATGTGATTACCAGTAATCCTAAGGACTCCTTCATTCTGCTCACCTCTTATGCAGTATACTACCTGGGAGAGTGAAGATGGACTGACTAATCCCAAGAGTGGTCTCAGATCAGCAATATCCTAGGAACTTGTTAGAAATGCAAATTCTTGGACCCCATCCAACCCTAGACCCTCTGAATCAGAAAATGCAGTAATCTGTGTTTTAATGCGCCCTCCAAGATTTGCACATTTAAGTTTAAGAACCACTATATTATAGTATGCTAAACAAGAAAATGGTATGCAACACCATCATCAGCCTCTGAAAGTAGGACATTGGACTGGTAGGTAATCACCAGCTCTGGCTTATTACTGATATTTTCTAAGTGCTCACACACCATAGGTATTATGCCTGAGGTTCCAGGTCAGATTCACTACTCTAATTTGCGGAATTATGTCCTTCCCCCTTTTTGAAAATTCTTTAGCATCTAAAGGCCAATATTTAATGTAGTCCAACACCAATTACATACTGATTTATATTGTTTTCTAGTTACTACAAAGGTATACTGCAGATTCAACCTGTGGTCTATCCTACTGCCTAGCCCAATGCTATGCATCCTTGCCAATTGCTTTGAACAGGTCTCCATTCTTTTAACAAATCCTGGATTAGATCAGCTCACATCTTTAGACATCAATTGCTCAACCAGTGGGATCTACTATGTCTATTTGTCTATCAACCTATACCAACCAATACCAATATCTTACATTATATTCAGTCTTAGAGTAATGTTGTCCTTTTCATCTAAAGAGATTACCAAATATTTTTGATGAGGTATTTTCAAATCTTTTTATATACTCCATTTATTGGATGCATCTAGGCCTTGATCTTTACTATTCTTTGTGTATTTCCCTAATCTCAAATCAGTCTTCTATCTTCACTGACTTTTAATTTTTTCCAAAAGGGCTAATGTTTTACCTCCTTTATTTTTGTCTATTGCCTTTTTTCTTTCTCTATTCACCTTGACCTGCCCATCTCTCATTTATAGTCTCATGTTTTTGTTTTTGTTTTTATGCTAATTTCTCTCAGTTTCTTCTGTGTTTCCCTTTCCTTTTCTTCCAAGCCCCTGAATTTCCTGACATAGATACACTCCTTGAAGTTTCATGAGTCAAAAACTGAAGAAAACTAAAAAAACCCCAAAACCTATGAAATATTTATTTGGAGAAGGGCATTACAGGGTTTCTGCAGGGGCTGGTGTTAGGTGTGGTGTTATGTAACATTACTTAACAAAGGGAAGTAAACAGTCTGTTAATTAAATTCACAGATAATATTAAACAGGGAGGCACTGAAAAACAGTATACAAAAGAAAAGAGGAAAATTCAAAATAGCTTTTACTTTTAGTAAAACAATTTTTGATATCTGTGATTTGAGAAAAGTTATTCCAGATATGGAATTAAACATAGTATTTAATGAAGCATAAACAATCAGAAATGCTGGGCAAAGACATGGGTGAAAAGAATCTGAACACAATTATTTATTTATTTATTATTATTTTTTGCGGTACGCGGGCCTCTCACTGTTGTGGCCTCTCCCATTGCGGAGCACAGGCTCCGGACGTGCAGGCTCAGCAGCCATGGCTCGCGGGCCCAGCCACTCCGCGGCATGTGGGATCTTCCCGGACTGGGGCACGAACCCGTGTCCCCTGCATCAGCAGGCGGACTCTCAACCACTGTGCCACCAGGGAAGCCCCACAATTTTTTAAAAAATGAATTTGGCTCATTCTGATTTTATTGGCCACTCAAATATGAATGTAATACATTCCAAAACATTTTGCAGTTTTGATAACTCAATATGTGAAAAGGTATTCTGACTCAGTAATACAATTTTAGGGAAACTCAAGGAATTTAGATCAAATATCTGAGTAGTTCCTGAAGGGAAAACTAAGCAAGAAGTGATAAAGAGTGTTATTGTGTTTCATGCCCTAGTGCATACTCAGCTAAACAAATAGGCTTCCAAGTTTCTCTAAAGAGTGTCAAAAGGTTTCATTGACCTCCGAATTTTGAAAAGAAGCCTTTACTCCTAACCCCTAATATCCTTACTGCATTTGTTGACCTCATCTTAAAATTTTCAAGAGCACAAATTTCCTTATTAGGGAGATGTTTTGAGCAAATAACATTGAGGAGATACAGGTTAATGGAAATTATTTTGATGAAAAAGTAAATAGCTCTGCAGAGACTACAGTATGTGGTATAATAACTAAGCTTGATGAAAATTATAAACACCATAGAGAAATTAAAGAATAGTACGATCTCTGAGGCAGTAAAATAAACTTCAAAGAAAATTATTGGGAGCCCTCTTAAAACATTTAAACTTACATATGGTTAAAGGAACTTAGATCAGTTAGATCTAAATATCCCTTCTCTTGAAAGAAGAGTAGAAAAATATCTTTATTTTTTATTATTTAGTTTATTTTTATCCTTTGGTCCTTATTTTGCTGATTTTTCATTATTCTATATCAGAAATTTTTCCCCTTCATCAATTTTAGTCTGTTTTTCTTTGCCTACTAATTTCCTCTAACCAGGAATAGTTCTATTTTTCCTTTCTGCACCTGGTTCCTTTACGTTATAGTGCTTCATGCTAGAAGTAAGAGAGAAAAGGAAGTGGAATGGTTTCAGGGCAAGGGAAATGGGGAACTCAAGGTGGTATAGGACTCCAGTTCACATTCTCCTCATGATTACACTCCCATTCTTTCCCTCTGTCTGTAACAATTTAAATACCACCTGAAACACAGTCATGGAATCCAACTAACCTTTGGCCTCTTCACCTTAGGAATCTTGCAAAGTCTCAATTCAGGTGGCATTCTTGGGTCTACCTGAGAATCTCCCAGTAACCCATTCATCTCTGAATTTAGTTAGTATATCAAATACACAAACCTTTTTAATAGGCTTTAAAGTAACTATACAATGAAAGGGTTAAATAGAGCCTTGAGATAATTATAGATAAAACAAGGTGAGTTTTAAGTACATCAGAAGAAATTGTGAGTAATGTAATTTTACCTAACTAAAACTACCTTTCTAAGATATTTCTAACTATAATTATTTCTTAATTCACATTTTTGAAGAACTCAATTTCACTTGTTATCTTAACACAACTTTTTAATATTTTAACTTTCTCTTCATTCTTTGATTGTGAAAATAACAATGAAATATAACATGTAGTACAGCAGTAACTTCCAGATTTCTGGATTTTACAGACTACTAAAGCTTCAACATAATTGAGAGACTACTGAATTATGAATTTTGTGAAGTGAGGAGTATTTTGTTATTATTAACTATCATTTCCCACAACTCTATTTCATAAAAGGAAAAGACATTTCTAGCAGAAATAGTGAAAAGCGGGGTCGGGGAATAGGGGACAGGGAGAGAGAAAGGAAGGGAGAGAGGGAAAAAACAAAAAGAAAAGGGAAGGAAATAATTTCAGAAAATAAGCAAAGTCTTTTGAATTACATAAATTTAGCTTCATGAAATGTGCATGGTATATTATGTCCTTTTTCATTTTTCCATGTACTTTAAAAAATTGGCATTGGTTTGCAGACCAGGTATCCTAGTTTGGGTTTCCCCAGAAGCAGACTCTGAAACTAAGACTTGAGTGTTACGTTGTTTATTTGGGAGGTGATCCCGGGAAATTTCAGTAGGAGAGTAGGGAAGGGAAGGAAGTTAATACAAGATGTGTTAAGGGTCTGGTCACTGCTGAGAGCAGCTGGGGCTTGATCCTACCGGGGAGCTCTGGGAGATAGCACAGAACTCTGAGAGCTGACACACCTGAAGGACACTGAAACTGGTTTTTATTCTTGAGCTCCTGTTTGTCATTGCTTGAGGGCTGCTTCTGAAAGCATCTCCTTTCCAACACCTCCAGACTGCCCTGTGTGCAGCCTGAGCATCTCCCCTGGCTAGAGAAAGCCCACAGGTAGAAAGGAACTGGTGTTTGCAGTGAGAGACCACTGCCTGCGTAGAACAGGTGAATGCCAAAGGGTAGGGGCTTGGCACTACTTACACCAGGGTTTGAGAACCCCTGTGATGAAGAATTTATTTCTGGTAAATATAGGCATGTTGTTTGTTATACTGGAGTCATTTTGTATTTCAGTTATCCTATTCTATGACCTAACTAAGGCTATTTAGCACAAATGGCTAAGAAGCTTATTCAGTGTTAATCATGGTGTGGCTGCGATGAGAACCCATTTCCCAGTCATGAGTATTATCACTGGAGCAATGCTGACCAGAGGGAGTGACTTTCTAGGACTATTTATTGCTTGATTCAAATATATTTTGTCCTTTTTTTTAACATGTATTTTCAGCTAAATAATAGGATAGAAGCAAAAGTGGTTATGCATTGGACATAAAAGCTAAACTGACTTGAAATCTTTATGGTTTTTATAGTCACTTGACAGATTCTTTGTTGAGTGTTCACAGAGCGTTACAGTATGATAACATAGATAGTAAATCAGCCCCAAACCTGAGTTGCTTGGACAGAGAGATTGTATTTAAATCCCTCCTCTGCCACTGCTAGCTCTATAACTCTGGTCAAGTTGCTTAACCTCTCTGAGTCTCAGTTTCCTCATCTGTTACCTGTGTGGATAGCAATACCTATTGTGAGGTTGGGTTCCCCCAGAATCAGACCCCAAGACTAGAATTGGATTATAAATTATTTGAGAGATCATCCCAAGAAACTCCACTGCAGAGGGAAGTGAGACAGGGAAGGGAAGGAAGCCAATAAAGGGTATGTCATCAAGTAGGTAATCACTGTGGGCAAGGGGTGTGAGCTCAATCCAATGGGGAACTAGGGGAAGTCTTGTTAAACACACCTCAGAGTTATACTACATGAGGAGTGGGGAAGCTGAGGTACTTATCCCCCAACTTCCTTCCACCTTTGGTGAAGGCTGCCCCTAGATTCTTTAACTTGCTGTACTTCTGAGATGTCCCGTGTCACAGGTGAGAGAAAACAAAGCTCCCAGAGAGTTACCAGGGAGATTCCATGGCCATGCACTAGAATGGTGACAAGGGAATGTGGGTGAGGCGATGAGAGCTTCTACACCTACCTTCAGGAGGTTTTTATGAGGATTTGAGATAAGAAGATAATGGAACAAAGTAAGAACTCAATAAACTGTATCTATTACAATGAATAAAATTCTTGTTGAGAGGATGAGATATGCACTTATGAAGTGGTAACAAAATAACACACTACAATGAAAAATTCAATATGTGATTGTTAACATGAGTTAACATGTTATATTACCACAATGGCAGTTCAGAAGAGTCAGATAGATTATGTCCTAGAGAAAAAGGGCAAAGCTTTTCCTTGAGTTTCTAACTCCTTTAATAGTGAAAGGAAAGGGACTGGATCTCTCAGGCAAGGAGATAAGAAAAGGTAAGAAGACAAGATGAACATTTTTCTGTGGTAGAGAAGGAAGAAGCAGCCTTACTAGAGCAGAGAATTCATAATCACAAAGGAAGATGAAGTTGTAAGTTAGGGCAAAGTCAAGGAAGTTTTTAAAAGTTAATCAGAGGCATTTGGATTTTATCTTGATGCAAATAGGCACCTTCTGAAGATTGTTGAATAAGGAAAACCATCATGAAAACAAAAATTGAAGGATGAACATTGAGTCTTAAATCTTGAAAAAGACATTGGAATTTATATAGAATAAGTCCTACCCAATACAAAAGGCCTTTCTAGAAAGTCTGTGACTTGGTGAAAGTATGAACATTTGCAGGGATTCCATGTTCATAAGATATGGCATTAACTATAAGTGTTAAAAAGTGGTTCCCTTTAATGAACAGAAATGTGCTCCTGGTGACTTCCTCACATTAGTCCTGATTCATGTTTCTAAATCTATATTAAACATAGAGCCCTTATAATACTTGAAGATAACTAATAAGTTCTTCAAGACACCTTTTTAAGTTCTAAATGTTGGGAGTACCCTTGGCTTTTTCACTGTCTACTACTCTTCCTAAATAATGTGGTCTAGATCCATGACTTTAAATACCATATATATGCAAATAATTCCCAAATTAATATCTCCAACCCCAGCATCTCCTCTTAGCTCAAACTGTCCCTTGGCAACTCCATTTGAATATCTCATGTTCAAACTAGAACTCTTGAATTTCCTATGCATAAAAGCTCCTCCCCAGTATCCTCAGGTAGCAAATGGTATCTCCGCTCCTTTACTGGTCAAAAACCTAAATAACATCATTGATTCCTCTCTTTTTCTCACATCCCACATTTAATTCATCTGCATGTCCTGTCAGTTCTGCCTTCAAAAGATACCCTGTATTTAACTATATTTCAATCTTAATTGCTAACACCCCAGTCTAAGCTACCATCATCTCTTACCTAGACTTTTATAATAGACTCTTCTAGCAATCTTCCTGTTTCCACTTTTACTCCTCTTGCCTATTCTACACACATTAGCCAGAATGACCTTTTTAAAATGTAAATCAAGTCACCTCACATCCCTTTTTAAGATCCTCCTATCACACATAATAGAATGCAAACTTCTTCCTCCTTACAGGAGGATCTGTAAGGTCCTCCATGACATGACCTCTTCCTCTCTCATAACCCTAAGACCTACCACACACTTCTACCCCTCTACTGTAGTCTTCTCACACTGAATGTCTTGCTGTTTACTGAATATACCAAAAAGCCTACTATCTCAGAGCCTTTAGACTTACTATACACTCTGCGTGAAATGTTCTTCAACAGAGCTTTGCCTGGCTTACTTCCTCCCTTCCCTGAAGTCTGCTCAAATGCCACATCCTCATAAAGTCCTGCACTGACTACTTAAACCACAACAAACCTCCACTTACACTGTTTGACTTTCCTTCTTAGTGCTTTTCAGTGCCTGAAGTTATGGCATATTTTCATTTGTTTACTTGTTTCTTGTCTACCTCCACAAATAGATCATACGCTTCATGAGTGCAAGATTTCTGCCTGTATTAACTGCTATGTTCTGCTTGCCTAGGGCAGTGCCTGCCACCTAGTAAGTTCTCAACAAATCTCTGTGGAAAGAAAGAAGAATAGAAAAAAAAAGGAAGAAGGAAGGAAGAATGGAAGGAATGAATAGAATTCTTGGCAATTCACACCCATTGTTGAAAAACGTTGAGTTTAGAGTCATTACTATTGAAATATTTTCCCTCTGAGTGCTCACCAAGTGAAGTCTCCCCAGTGCTGTGTTTATGCAACTCATAGAATTTAATCTGGTGCATTCTTTAAATTTGGGTTTAATATTTCAAGCTTTTAAGATTTTTTTTAAAAATCCACATTATGTAATAAAATATGTTGACTGTTTCTTCCACATTTTTGGTATCTGTGCTGATTAATTTTATGTGTCGACTTGGCTAGGCTATGATACTTAGTTATTTAATTAAATACTGTCTAGGTGTTGCTGTGAAGGAATTCTGAAGATGTGGTTAACAGTTGACTATAATAAAGAAGAGTACTCTTAATGTGAGTAGTCCTCATCCAATCAGCTTAAGGCTTTAAGAGCAAAAACAGATTTTTTGCTGAAGAAATTCTGCCTCAAGACTGCACTGTCAGCCCCTATCAAGTTTCCAGTTTGCTGACCTGCCCTATAGATTTTTACCTTGCCTTCTCCACAATTATGTAAGGAAATTCCTAAAAATAAAATCTCAATCTCTCTCTCTGAGATATATATATATATATAGATATATATAGATATATATAGATATACACACATATATACATCATAAATATCATATCACATCATATATCTTATATAGATAGAGATAAATACAGATTTATAGAGAGATCTCTTTAGAGAGATATAGATATAGATAGATATGTAGGTCTATTTATCTATCTTTCTATCTGTTTATCTATCTATATAACTATCATCTTTCTATTTCATATTAGAAATAGAAACAGTGTCCAAACATGTGAAAAGTAAATCATGTATATCATCACTCAAATCCAAATCAATAATACAATGAAAGACTACAAAGCAGAAACCTCTCTGTGTGGACATGAATCCATTTTTAAATAAAATTTAGGAGTATTTTTTCAACAAGCAATAAATCCTCTTAACCTACCTTTATCTTATTTCTATGTATATTACAAGTGATTTTGAAAAATACCTTCTAATTTCAAAAAGAATGTCTATAGCATTTTTCCATCTATCAATTTAATAACTTTATAAAAAAAACCCAAAATAAAACAAAGGAGAGCTTCATATATTTTGTTATGAATTTCTTCTTGGTGAACATAACTAATCATTGTTTTCATTCTAAACTCAAGACAATTGGTTAATGATGTTTTCTAACGTTTTGTTAAGCACTGATATATTTATTACACATTTCTGGAAACTTTTTTTTTTAATAGAGGAAAGAGCTAATATTTTAAAATTCTACTCTGTGTTACATCTCATCTCATTTAATCCTGTCAGCGAACTTATGGAAATAATACTATTCCCATTCAGTAAATAAGAAAACCAAAGCTCCCAAGTTTAAACTACTTGCCAGGTCACCCTATACTACAGTGCTCTTCTAATCAGAACATATATCCAACATCTATCTTCTGGTTTCTCTTGTAATCATTACAACAACTCATTCAGCTTATCAGGGAATCCATTATCACATCTGTAAATTCTTTCAGTAGACTAAGATGTAATTTTTATGAAGCTATTTGTTGGAGTCCATTCAAAGCAACCATGTTCCCACTTAGTATTCTCTAACTTGTCTTGGATTATAGATCCTTATTAGGATGATCTCCGAATCAAGCAATACTCCAGGGGAAGAATTAAAGAGAGTTTGTAACTGATTGGGTGTGAGAAGCAAAGAAGACAAAGGCTTTTCTTTTCCTTTTTTTTTTTTAATGACTCCAATATATTAAGCCTAAGAGGATAGGACTGGTAGATTATATTCCTCCTGAGTTGCTCCCTGCTTATCTTTAAGAGGGATTATGTGTCCCTACTCATTGCCCTGGGACTTGCAGTGCCCCCTGCTCAGTGAAGTATACTTTACTGACCCACTGTCAGGTTTGGTCATGTGATTTGCTTTGGCCAATAATGTGTAAACAGAAGCGACACATACCACTGGATATTTCTGCCAACAATCTTGCTCTTTCTCATTGCCAATAAGAACAGAGTGTTCTACCCAGAGACTGTTCCTCCAGTCGAGGTCCCAGAATATGAATAAGAAAATATACATGCAGTAAAACTACAGGCAAACTTGTTGGCCAACATGTAATGTGAGCAAGAAATAAGCCATTGTTATTTTAAGTAACAGATTTCTAGGATCATTTGTTCTTGAAGCAAAGTTGACTGATAAAGATGATGGGACTATAATGAATAGAATCAAATATAGTGAAAAGTAATGGTGATTTAGGATTATGTTAATGGATTGAGAATGCTGCAACTTTATATAGCCTAAAATCTGAATTATAAATGAGCTTTTGTTACCATATGGAATAACAAAAAATATCTTCCATAAGATTATGAAGATTATTGAAGAATGAAAAGGCTTTAAAATCTGATTTATCTACATAACTGTCTACAGAGCCATTGGTAGGTCAAGATGCATTAATTTTCTACAGATTTTGAGCAATCGTAATAGATATCATAGATAATTAATTTTTTTTTTTTTTTTTCTTTTTGCGGTATGCGGGCCTCTCACTGTTGTGGCCTCTCCCGTTGCGGAGCACAGGCTCCGGACGCGCAGGCCCAGCGGCCATGGCTCACGGGCCCAGCCGCTCCGCAGCACATGGGATCCCCCCAGACCGGGGCACGAACCCGCATCCCCTGCATCGGCAGGCGGACTCTCAACCACTGCGCCACCAGGGAGGCCCGATAATTAATTTTTGTTTGTCTAGATTTTTTGTTCTTTTAGACCTTGGTATTCGAACTGATTTTATGTTTTCAATTTTGCCATCTCTCCATTCACTTTGTTTATTAATAAGTCCTAAAGCTGATGAGGGTTTCTGAATTTGTACTTTGATATTTGGTATAAATACTTTTTATGTCTTACCTAATAAAAAGGATATCCACTAAATTTCTATACTTTTTGGAATGCTTGACAAACCAGAAAATCTGGTCAAGAATTTTTTTTGCTGAAATAACAAAACAAACATAGTAGGTTGAAAAATACAGTGCCATGTTATTTTCCTAGTAGTTAAAAATTTATGACTTATTCACATAGTCTGATTTGTTTAAAATTGTGCTTTCTTCAAGTAAAATAATCAGAATTTTAAGACTTGGCATTAACCAAACCATGAGATGATTTTGGTCTGAAGTTTCTTAAATGCATTATATATTGATGAGCTTATTTCCTGAGCTTTCTGACTGAAGTCATGCACAATATGCGGTTTATATAATCTTTGTTCTTAGATGATGTAAGTATATTTAGCTTTATAAAATGTTCTACTAAACCAATCATTATAACATCACAGGAATAAATTTAACTAGTTAAATAATTATTGGAAGATTATATGGTTATACTTCTTATTTTCTTTTCTATATTTTGCAGCTATAAAGATTTCATATTATATTATTCATCTGATGTGAAGAAGAGTTCTGAGATTTATTAAAGGAAATAATTTTCTGTAATACATTTTGATCTGAAACAATTTGCTCTTCCTTATAGTAATTATTTTTATTTTTAAATTGATTTGAAATTTTTCTTTTGTGGTTAAGTTGATAAAATATTAACATTTTCTTTCATTTTATACAGACTAGGTAAATATATTTTCTTTAATTAAGACTTCCATTGTTCCATGTTATAACATCAGTACTTATCTAAAACTTTTATGTTAGTCTCATATTCTATCATAGCACATATTTTATAATTTATATTTTTGATTAATTTTTTGATACAGTAGCATTTATTTTTACCTCTGTAATTAAAATATTAGGAGAAGATAAGATCAGGAAATATTATGACAAAATTTAAAGATTCTGCAGGGAATGGACACAGTGATTATGGCAGATCCTGTTAGTTGTTTATCCACATACCTCTTCCCACCTCCTTTCCTGCTAATTGAATCATGAATTCTTCAGGAGAGCAATGAGCCCTCTTGAGCAAGGAATCCTAACTGCTCCAAGCCAGTCTTTAACAACCCTGTTCCCATTTGACAGAAACTTAATTCCCACACATCCTTACAACTAAACACAGCCACGTGATCCATATGGGTTTCTTTATGGCTTCTAGATTTTTGTCATTGTTAAAAAGACCTCCTTCATTATAAGAATATTTTTAGAAATTCTCCCAAGTTACCTTCCGGTGCTTTTATGGTTTCAGTTTCTGTGTTGTTCAAATCTTTAATTCATCTGGAATTTGTTTTGGAATAAGGAGTGAAGTAGTCATCCACCTTTTTTCTCTCTCTCTCTCTAAATATAACTTCCTCCTTTTCTGCACTTATTACTGTCTGCTTTTTCTCCCATTACACACCTACACTGTTTTAAAAAAATCTTTGACTCTCAGAGTGAGGTATTATTAAAAGGAGGAAGTACCAATAAGCCTCTCATATTATAATTATCTTTGGCATTCGGGAAAGCTTTTATTATATTTAAAAGTTTGGATAATAGGAGATCAAAATCGACCTTCTCAAAATGCCTCTTCCTTCTTCCACCTCATATAAACATCCACTTTAGAGTGAAAATACGAAGGAGGAAAAGAGAAACTTCCATAAATATATGTGAAATATATTGATTTATCCAAAATTTTGTTGAAAAATTTTTTGTGTGTCAAAAAGAGTTCTGGCACTGCACTTTTTGAAAATTAAACAGGGGCTTTTTGTAGTTAAACACTATATTTTTTAACAAAAGAAGGAATCACTTGCTGCTTTCTGTAGTGGAGATATGCTTCATGCATCCCCTTTTCCTCTGAGTGGATCATGATTCTCTTTACAAATGGAATACAACCATTTACAGTTTTGATCTAAGTTAGGCACATAGATTATAGGAAGAGCTCCTTTAAAATATTATGCATCTTTATAAATAAATTTGAGAAAACATAATTTTTTTATAAAATTTGGCAAAACGTGAATACTTGTTGAAGCTGGGTGATGATGGCACTTGTAGGTTTATCATCCTATTCACTCTACTTTGATGTACACCTGAAAAGTTCCATAGAAATAGAATAGAAAACAGTAACATTTTAAACTTCAATTAGTCATTTATAACTCACTTTGTATAATGATACTTAGAACAATGGGGGAGGAGGTTCCAGCAAGAGCTGAGAAGGGCTCACCTCAGAGAGATGCACTCATATCAACCAACAACTGAAATAAAAAATTATCATTTCCCAAGCATTTGGAAATAACACTTGCCCAGCCCAGAAGAAGGAAAAGCCTGAAAGTAGGACAGTACAAAATGGATCTGAAGACATCTACCAAACGTTCTTGAAAACACAAGGTCTTTTCATTACACTGAGGATACATTACAATACTCCATTAGTGTGACTGACTAGATGCTATGAGTCAATATCACACCCCAACTTTTAGGACATTATGTCATAGTTTTGTAGCTATTTATTATTTCTTTTGGGTCTTTCTCTTCACTATACATTTGACTCGTTAAGGCAAATTTAGAATCTAAAATAAAAACAGCATGGCATTTAGATTAGTTAAGAACCAAAATAAATAAAGCAATTAACACACACACACACACACACACACACACACACATATATATATATCTTCTAAGTTCCATTTCAATTCTAAGATTCAAATACTCTGATTTGAAATGAACTGAGACAAATAGCATGATGTACATTAACGCCAGGCTTGTACTGAATTCTCACTCAAATTTTTCTAATCATATAGCTTCATTTTTACCAGGATTCACTTCTGCAAAAATGTTAATTAAAAGAACAAGAGGCAAGGGTTATTGAATGTGGTATGGTTTGTTGCTAAGCCAAATCCCTCCTATGCGTGATTCAACCCAAAAGCTAAATAATGTTTATTTTCATCTCTATCTAAGAAAAAAAAAAAAAAAAAGGGAGACAGTGGGGTAGAAGGGACCAAGTAAAATCAAAAATTAAAAATCAAAATTGTTTTCAAGTATGTCACAAAGATGTAAATGAGAGGAACTGGAATAAGATTTTATATAATAAAGAAATGGCATCATAAGGAAGGAATAGACAGGAGAAAAAACAATATGGAGGGGAGCAGAGTTGTGTTTTGTTATTGTTGCTTGTTTCATTTTATTAGGCAGAGAAAGTAGTTTGGGGGAAAGCAAGATGTGTAGAGAAGGTTATCATGAACTTTTGAAGGGTGATCAGAATATGCGTAATTTGTTTTTAGAGTTACATCTACATTTATTTTGGATGTGTTTCCAAACATATTTTGGATATGGGTCTGAAGTTGAAATAAAGTGGTCCCAGTTTTATTCAAGTTTCAGTTCTATAAAATGAGCTTCACTCACATTAGCCTAAAGCACGTGTGTTTATGCTGCTTTTTAAGGCCACCATTATAAAGATGTTATGTTAATTTCATTATCAATGACTCAAATATTAGTTAACATAAAATCAAAAGACTGGAAGGAGACATTATATACGGAAAGCCCTCTTTGCTCACTCATTTTTTCCACTAAACTCAGGGTTCAGTATAATAAAAAGATCACAGGCATTGTTTTCACACATTCACCATAAACAGGTAGGGTGATTTTAAACAAATCAAACTTAGCAAACTTCTATTTCTATATACATAACTAAAATTACTATTTTTTTAGTTCTAGAAGTTCCACTTGGTATTTTTTCAAAATTGACTGATACTGTTTGAGAATGTCATTTTTCTACTTAAAAAAATCTTGAATTATTTGAAACATACTTAAGTTGTAGTCAATATCCAATAATTCTACTTTCTAAAGTTGTTGGGATATAAGCATGCTATTTCTTGTGTGTGTTGACTAACACATGATGGATTATTTCCTCATGTGTTTTATAATTTTGGATTGTGAGTGCATCGTAATGAGAACTTTATTTGTGGTAATCCTACATGGTGTGTCCTTCTACCATGGACACACCCTGCCTGGTCCAATCCTTGTCCCTCCCCATATCTATGCTTATGCTTCTAGAAAAGTTTGTATTTTTACATGTAGGCAAGATGAAGTAACAGGGACTATATTTATCCTCCTGCCTGAAACAACTAAAATTCTGGACAAAACATATGGAGCAACAGTTTTTAAAGACAACAGACATTAAGAACAAAGACAATGACCCCTGAGAGATAGGAAATGAATGAGGTGAGCTCCACAATTAAGAAGCCTTCCAGAGAAAGAGCACACAGGAGGAGCCTGGCAGTTTTTTGAGGTAAAGAGGTGGAACTGATCATGTGAAAGGCCAAGGAGACAGGAATTTATACAGCACAGTATCAAGGAGGAGAAAGCTGCATAGAGAGACAGTTCTAGAGACCTGTAGAGTCTCCTCAACTCTAAGCACCCTAATTACAATAAAAGGCAGAGATTGACAGATTGGATAAAAAGCAAGACCTAACTATGCACTATCTACAAAAAGCCCATTTTAAATAACAAGACAGTTTTAAGGTAAAAGGACAGAAAAAATATATATACAATGCTAACACTAACCAAAGGAAAGAAGGTTGGAGTGGCTATGTTAATACCAGATAAAATAGATTCCAAAGCAAAGAATATTATCAAGGATAGAGAAATTTTATAGACTGATTTGGTGTTTGCTTCTGCAAGTCCCCCTATGGGTATTATTAGATTTGATATTAATGGACACACAGGGAGAGGAGAGTGGGCCTTAGACGAATAAGAGGCAGGGAGTTGGCACCGAGGCTGGGAATTTCTTGGCTTAAAGTTTTCCAGGCCCTACAGAAAGTAAAAATTCTAATCTCAAATCTGAGTGCTGTTCTGAGGTAAATTCTTGGAGGCTATTTTCTCAAGCAGAATGCAGGGAGATGACATGCTTTTCTGTCTCTTAGTGTTACTGGGTTAATTTTTTCTACATCACCCTTTCCCTGGATGGCAGTGAGTCCATCTTTTTGCAGAGGATCAGTTCTAACCCCCAACCCTGCCTGTCCCAATCCTTGTCCCCCCCCCCATATCTATGCTTATAGTGAGTGAGAACCATTCCTGTGCCCTCCCTCAGACAACCCCACCATCAGTTCACACTTTGAGCTATAGTTTTTACTTTTCTCTTCACATTTGACATCTAAGGATTTCCTCTACTTTGTTGCAAGCTCAGTTATGTGTTTAAAAGGAGGTTTCTTATATTTTATCAAGCATTTTTTTGGTGTGTTCTTTTGGAGGTTTTTCAGATATAGATTGCCATATTGCTGGTAACAGAAGTCTGTCTTTATGTGACTTGGCGGTAATAGTGGATATCTTAGGATGAGTGTAAGATTTGAAGACAATATTCATAAAATGCTTAGAACAGTGTCTGGAGCATAGTTAGTGCTCAATATAGATAGTTATTATAGGGTGAGTGACTAGGGTGCCAAAGTGATGGTGCTTTGGAGATGACAAAATTCTGGAAAGAATGCACTCTGGGGAATACAAAAATAGGTTGGACACAGAGGTCTTGTTATTTTTATAGACTTTCTATAGGAATTTTTCAAGACTTTTTTCCCACAAATTTCTTATTTTTGTATTAGTGATTTTAATTTTTTTCTTTACATGAAGTACCCCTCCATTTTGTGAGGAAAAATTATATATAAATGATTTAATTATCTGACAGTGACTACTGTCTAAAGGGACTATGTATTGGATAGGAGATTAATTCTGAAAAGCAGAAATGTTCATTTGTATCTTCATTAAAATTAGTATTGAAGATTCTGAGACACAAAAGAAACAGTTCTTACCCTAATGGAGATGGAGACCTGGTGGAAATATGAAACATATATACTTTCAAAAAAGCAACTAACAATATTACCAGAAAATATGAGCTTTAATACTATGGGTAGGTCAGAAGAGGGAAAGCACCTTGAGTTGAATCAGTCAGGAACGATTTTGTAATGAATGAGAGAATGTTTAGGTAGAATTAGGTAGAGGGAAGAGGGAAGCCAGAAGAGAGGGAGGAAATGTAGGCATGGGCTTGTAAGCTGTAAAATGAAGTCAGAAAGCTAGCCTAACTAAAGGGGATGATTTGTAAAAAGGAGCAGTGAAAAGGAGGAAAAAGCACATTGAGGAAGGTCCTAAAAGTTAAGGACTTATTTTTTAAGCATTAAAAGCAAATGAAGATTGAGATGGGGTGACACAGTGAAGGAGACTCTATAGAGTAATTGTGGCTCTCCGATATTATATGATACACTCTTTTACATATGTATCCTCCTACTTGCTAGAACATATGCTCCATGAGGGCAGAGACTTTGGCTGTCTTCTTCACTGCTGTAGTCTTAGCATTTAGGCAAGTGCCTAACAGAGGGGCCACTGAATGAATGAATGAATGATTCATCTGGCAGCAGTATGCAGAGCAAACTAGATAAAAGGAGAATTTAGAGGCAAGGCAACTAGTCTGGAGGGTTTTGACATAAAGCAGGAGCAGTGACAATGGGAATTAAAGGAAACATTGTAAAACCACTATACTGGGCCCTGAGGTCCTAGAAGCAGGAGTTATGACTTACTCATTGTGCCAGTTTTGATGCCTGGCATGGTGCCTAAAAACAGCAGGTCCTTGGTAAATGTTTATTTAATGAATGAGGGGAATGATATAACTTAGTGACTCTATTTGTTATGGGGATAAGGTAGGGAAGGGCATGGAAGATAACTCTGAAGTTTCTATTATTAGTGACTGGGAGGATGGTGATGCCATGAATGGAAATAGATAAATTAGGAAGGAACAGGGGTTTCAGGGAAGAAAATGCTTCATTTTATTTTAGAAATGTTGACTACAATTTAAGATATGTGTAAATACTTGTAGTTATTAAACAAATTCAATGACAGTTTATGTTTCACAGATATGTTAGCTACAACAAAATTTGTCCTATTTTTTTGTGAATGATCTCTAGAGTTATCCTTTTTGTAAGATATTAGAAAAATTCAAAAACATCCTTGCATGGGTTATGTCTCTTAAAATGAACTATTTTAGGGTAAAAAGTACAAATATTGGTAACCCAAATAGGTTTCTTTCCCTTTTAAAATTGTATACTGTACTTTAGGACAATAATGTTCAATTTATATCATTTTATGTTTGCGTTGTTTTATCTATGTAGTTTTTAACTTTGAGCCATCACTATTTCTCCTCCTCTTCCTCCTTCTTTAAATATGTCTCTCACATTCTTTTCTAATCTTCACATCATGACAGAGTGGCTTATTAAATTTTCTCCTTATGTTGGAAATTCATATATGATTAATGTGCACCTATGTAAGCAGGATTCTAAAACGAACCTTAGGATCCACACTCCCTGGTAAACAGACCCTCCTCTAGAGTATGGGCAGGACCTATGAATATGACAGGATAGTTACTCCCTTGATTAGGTTATATTATATACGACTCCACCTAAGCTGACTGAAGGGACAAATTCTCCTTCTGACCTTGAAGAATTGCCATATTGTGGAGAGAACCATGTGGTAGGGAATGGTGGGCAGCCTCTAGAAGCTGAGAACAGGTCCCAGCTGACAGCCAGCAAAAAAGCAGGGAACTCAGTCCTGCAATGGCAAGAAAATGAATTCTGCCAATAACCAGTGAGCTTGGAAGAGGATTCCAGAGCTTTATATGTGATCAGAACTCCATCTGACACCCAGGTGAGAGCCTGAGTTGAGGATGAAGTTAACTCATACCTTGACTTCTGACCCACGGAAACAATGACAAAAAGTTTGTGCCTTTTTTAAGCTGCAAAATTTGTGACAATTTGTTATGCAATAATAGAAAACTAACACAGGACCTATAACTCTATTATAATCCACCAGCTTCTTTATCTTGCATATTAAATGTTAGTATCATTATCCTACTTTTGAAATTTTGGGGCACTGATTACCCCAGTTTATATATTTCTTTGTTCTTAATTATCCAAACCTTAGACTTTATGGCCTCTGGCATAGATTAGTAGCTGAATTGCCTCTGGATTACTATCATTTTAATTTTTTAGAATATCCTATTAGAAGCTTAATTATCACTGACAAACCATAACCTTCTCCTCAATATTTGTTAATCACATAATTTGATTGATAATACTTTTAGTCACATGTTTAAAGTACAAATTAATGTCCAGATATTAATTAGTTATAAATAATCATCTTTGGTACTACAAACAAAGGAGTGAAAATGTTTGTGTGTATGTGTGTGATATCTATAGATTAGTAGCATGTTTTTTGATTTCAAATGAATATTTAGTGCTTATATAGTTTTATCTGAAGTTTTAGCAGTAGGCTTAACAATCTTTTTAAAATTTTTCTAGTAGTTATTGAGTATATTTTAATTTTTTATTATTTTTATTATTTTTTATTGAAGTATATAGTTGTACAATATTATATAAGTTACAGGTGTACAGTATAGTGACTCACCATTTTTAAAGGTTATACTCCATTTATAGTTATAAAATATTGGCTATATTCTCTGTGTTGTACAATATATCCTTGTAGCTTATTTTATACCTAATAGTTTATACCTCTTAATCCTCTACCACTATATTTGCCCTCCCTGCTTTCCTCTCCCCACTGGTAATCACTAGTTTGTTCTCTATATCTGTGGGTCTGTTTCTTTCTTGTTATATTCACTAGTTTGTTTTATTTTTTAGATTCCACATATAAGAGATATCATACAGTATTTGTCTTCCTCTGTCTGGCTTATTTCACTTAGCATAATGCCCTCCAAGTCCATCCATGTTACAAATGACAAAGTTTCATTCTTTTTTAATGGCTGAGTAGTAGTCCATTGTATATATGTACCACATCTTCTTTATCCATTCATCTGTTGGACACTTAGATTGCTTCCATATTTTGGCAATTGTAAATAATGCTGCTATGAACACTGGGGTATGTGTATCTTTTTAAATTAGTGGGAGTTTTTTGTTTTTTGTTTTTGGGGATATATACTCAGGAGTGGAATTGCCAGGTTATACGTAGTTCTATTTTTAGTTTTTTGAGAAACCTCCATAATGTTTTTCCCACAGTGGCTGCATCAATTTACATTCCCCCCACCAATAGTGTATGAAGGTCTTTTTTCTCCACACCCTCACCAACATTTGTTCTTTGGGTTCTTTTTGATGATAGCCATTCTGACTGGTGTGAGGATGATATCTTATTGTGGTTTTGATTTGCATTTCCCAGCTTAACAAGATTTTAAGTTTAATTTTCAGTTAATCTATATTTTCAGGTACATAGAGACGGGTAAGGGAAGTGTTATTCTGTTGAGGTTTTTTTGCTGGTGAGATGGATGGTGCTTTTGCTTAGTTTTGCTTTTTAATAAAATATTACTGATATATAACATATGCATAGAAGTATACAAATAACTGTACTGCTCAGTTGACTTTCACAGAATGAGCACTCCCAAGTAACCTGTGACACGGTCAATAAATAGAACAATGATAGAATCTTAGAAACCCCTTTCCAGTTCCTATACCCTTTATCCCAGTGGTAACCACTAACTTGAATCCAACACCACAGATTCATTTTGCCTGTTTTACACTTATATCAATAGAATCATAGAGTATATTCTCTCTAATATCTGGATTCTTTTACTCAACATTTTGTTTGTGATATCATTTATGTTGTTGTAGTTGTAGTTCATTCATTTTTATTGCCATATATTATTCTATGGTATGAACATACAATTATTGATTCCACTATAGATGGACATTTGGCTTGTTTCCAGTTTCTGGCTATTGTAGATAGTGATGTTACATTTTACCCATGTCTTTTGTTGAACATGTATATACATTTCTGTTGAGTTTGTGCCAAGAGGTGGAATTCCTAGAACATATGGTATACATATATTCAGCTTTAGTAGATGCTGCCAAACGTTTCTAAAGTGGTTGCTCCAATTTACACTCTTAAGAGCATGTATGTGTTCCAGTTGTTCTGCATCCTCACCAGCACTTGATATTGTCTCTTTTTAATTTTTACAATGTTGGTGACATAGAGTGTTGTTACTTTATGGTTTTAATTTGCATTACCCTGACAAATATTTAAGTTGTTCACCTTCTTCACATTTTATTGGCTATTTTTGGTGAAGTACTTTATTAGGTCTTTTGTTCAGTTACCTATTGGATTATCAGTCATTTTCTTTTTTATTTGTATAAGTTCTTTATGTATTCTAGATATGAGGTATTTTTTAAACATATAAACAGCAAATACATTTTTCCATGCTATAGCTTGCCTTTTTACTTTCTTAATTGTGTCTTTTGGTAAATAAAAATTTTAAGCTTTAAAGAAGGCCAAACATCTTTTTTTCTTTTAGTTTATCATCTTTTGTGTCCCATTTAAGAAACCTTTGCCTACTCCAAAGACATGAAGATATTCTTTTATGTTTTCTTCTAGAAGCTTTATAATTTACCTTTCACATTTAGCTCTACAATTCATCTGAGATTAATTTTGGTATGTTGTCTTTTGGATATTCTGTGTACACAATCATATCATCTGCAAACAACGGCAGTTTTATTTATTCATGATCTTTGTGCTTTTTATTTATTTTATTTCATAGGCACTTGAAAAGAATTTGTATTCTGACATTGTTGGATGCAGTGCTCTATCTATGCTGATTAGTTCAAATTTGTTCATTGTGTTGTTTAAATTTTCTACACCCACAGTGATAGTCTATCTTCTCTTTTTATTGACTCTTGAGAGTTTTATTAGTATCCTATTATGTTTGTGGCTTTGTATATTTCTCCTTTGAGATTTGTCAATTTTTGCTGTATATATTTTAAATATATATTCTTAGGTGCATACAGATTTAGAACTATGATATTTTTCCAGTGGATGAATCCCTTTATTGTTATAAAATTTCCTCTTTATCTCTAACAATACTTCTTGCCTTTATGTCCACTTTGTTCTGATATCATGACAGGGATATTTTAGTTCCATTTCAGGATCTCTAAAGCAAGGCTGTTTTAATCCTAGACTTCCTCAAGGCGAAAGGTAAGTAAGTTTTCTGGTACTATGGGACAACATAATACATTTAAGTGCAATAATAGTAATATCTTGTTTTACATGATATTTTTAACTTTTTTCAAAGTACTTTCATATATGTCATATTATTTTCATAACCTACCTTTTTAGGCCAGGCTTATTTGAAGGTACTAATATCCAAGTAACTGCAGTCAATATATTTAACTACTAGTAATGCATGGATAGCAACCAATCAGAACAGATATTGTTAAATAGAGCATAAATAACTGAATAACAGCTCTGGTTACACCCCAAACATTCTTTCTTCAACTATTGAACTTATTCTAATAAAACCAGAGCAGTTTGTATTTCTGTGTAATGAAAGATAGAATCAAGATAGGAGGTTAACTGAAAGTGAAACAATGGAAGACCAATGGTACAAAAAGAGAAATTTAGAGACCAGAACAAAAATTATTTTTTACCTGTCCTTAATGATAGCTTTCAGTATTTTATTGATGAGGACCCCATTGACTAGCCTTTATAGTCAATATGCTTTATTCATATATATATACTGTTAAATAAAGTATATATATATATATATACTTACATTAACTGTTTAATGGGATATAATTATTACTCTGAATAGAATAGAAATCCTTAACAAATCTTCTTTTCCTTTAAAAAAATCACAGGTAGGACTTTCCTGATGGTGCAGTGGTTAGGAATCCGCCTGCCAATTCAGGGGACATGGGTTCCATCCCTGGTCCAGGAAAATCCCACATGCCAAGGAGCAACTAAGCCCACATACCACAACTACTGAGCCTGTGCTCTAGAGCCTGAGAGCCACAACTACTGAGCCTGTGTGCCACAACTATTGAAGCCCGTGCAGCCTAGAGCCCATGCTCTGCAACAAGAGAAGCCACTGCAGTGAGAAGCCTGTACACCACAATGAAGAGTAGCCCCCGCTCACCACAACTAGAGAAAGCCTGTGCACAGCAACGAAGACCCAACACAGCCAAAAAAAAAAAAAAAAAAAAAAAAAAAAAAAAAATCACAGTTAAAGAACTCAATCAGGCATTTTTATATTTAAATAATTCAATTAAGAAAATCTTCTTGTAATCAGTGGCCAAGACAAGGGGAAACATAACCCTATCAGAATGTTGTTTAGCAACTCTTCTTTCTGCCTTGATGTTTTATTAATGTTTTTCATTGTACCATGTTGTCACTTTCATAACATGTTCTTTGACTTTTCTTCCCAATTACTACATATAAAGTTGCTCAAAATATATCTGCCAAGGGTGGTAGATCTTCTTTCTTGATTAAAAAAAAAAGGAGGTCATAAAAGTGGCCAGATCAAAGGGAACTTGTAAGTTCTGTAGGTCAGAAGTCCAGGCACGACATGATAGGATTCTCTGCTTCGGGTCTCACTGGGCTGAAGTCAAGGTGTTACCTGAGCCTGCACTTCTTATCTGGGGCTCAGGTTCCCATCCAAGCTCATTCAGGTTGTTGACAGAATTCAACCCCTTGTGGTTGCAGGACTGAGCACCCTGCTTTCTTGCTGGCCTTCAGCTGTGGGCTGCTCTTAGCTCCTAGAAGCTGCCCACCATTCCCTGCTACATGGCCTTATGCACAGCTGGCTTTTGCCATCCTGTAGACCAGTCAAAATATGTCTCTCTGACTTCCTCTTCTGTGATCAGCAGAGAAAAACTCTGTTATTAAAGACTCATATGATCAGGTCTGGCCCACCAGGGTGGTTTCCCTATCTTAAAGTCAATTGATTTGGGACATTAATTACATCTGTAAAATCCCTTCAAACCAACACATGGTTTTTGACTGAATAAGTGGAAGAAGATATGCGTACATCAGGGGCCAGGTATCTTGGAAGGCCATCTAAGAATTCTAACTAAGAGTCAGATATTTACTATGTGGCCAGTTACATGGGATACATTAGAGGAAAACAATATAAAAATACCATACCACATGAAGCATGTGAAGCATACATTTCTAGAAAGTTTAGGATATATATATATATGTAAGATACTAGTATGTTATCATTTCAGAAGCATTAGGAGATAACCAGATATAAATTGTCATCAGAATAGGCCAATATAGGTGTTTTACATGTTATTCTCTGCTAGTATTCAGTCAAATAATTTTAATAGATGGTATTTTTTAATGTGCTTATAAATATGTACATAATGAAAATGTATATGTTGTCATTTTACTATTTGAGCACTCCTTTTTTATTTCAGATTCATGGAATTTGAGAGAGGGACCTTAGAGATCATGCCATCCTTTGTTAGCACTTAAGGGTAAGATAGTTGAAAGGAGATTTTCCTGTTTATAGTTAATAAAATATCAAGGCTCTATTATATGTTTTTTGAATATGTGTACTTCTTTTCAAATGATAACAGATGTGACCATCCTAATGAGTACATTTCTCGAAATAGAGCAGAAACTTAAATAGCTAGAATGGGCAGGATACCAAGGAAACAGACTAATCAGGCAGATGGTGACTGTTTCCTAGGGAAAGTCTGAGTAAACCAGTAACTTTGCAGCAGTGATCTGAAAATAAAGGAACATTTGTGGGCATGGAAAACTTATTGCCTTTTCATATATTTTTTCCTTATAATAAATAATTAGATATACATACATATTTTTATGTATTACAATTGATCATATGAAATTTAGTCGTTTCCTTCATTATAATGTTTTATTTTCATAATAACCAAATTTTGTCAAAAATTTTTTGTAATTAAGATGCAGCAATGGATTTCCTTTTTTTTTTTTTATAAAACCTTTGGAGTATTTCTATTAGTCTTTTAAAATTATTTAATCATTTTGAAATGAGTTGATTTTTAAATTTAATAAAATAGATTTACAAATGACAGAGCTCTGGTAGTATAAAAATAAAAACTACAATCAACTGAAGTGTATTTGCTAAAGAATGAAATTTTGCTTAAAAAACAGAAGTAAAAAAACACATCCTAGCAGGAAACCAGGAACGGAATAAAAACACAAAAAGGTATCTCTGGCACAATGCCCTGAAGGTCAACAACCATGGCCAAGAGCATGAGGTAATGTCAGAAATAAGAAAACACCCTGGATCAGATCCTTGTCACTCTGATCCTAAGACCATTAGTGATCATGTAAAAATGTAATCTGTATAGTGATTTATAAGGTTGTCATATATTGTATTTCATTTCTACTTCATAACATCCTGGTGAGGCAAAGCAGTTCTTGTTATCCCCATTTTACAGATGAATAAATTATATAGAGAAATTAGGTTGCCAAAATTCAAGTTACTAAGTGGCAGAACAGGAACTAGAACTGAGTCTTCTAATTCTGAATCCAATACACTTTTTGAATCCAATACACTTTTGGATTGAAGAATGGAACAGTCAAGAGAGAGAGTGGCTATAGTTGCAAAAATGAATTTGTTTCCATTTAGTATCTTAATATATAGACAGCCCATAATTTGCCTGTATTCTTACTACAGCACGCTGTATTTCATTTATAAAGATAATGCTTGGGGGTTAGCATTATTAAAAAATTGTATTCATCTTCTTTCCAAAAGTGGTGAAGGGTTTGCACTATTTCATAGAAACTTCTTTGCATGAATTTCTTTGCTTTGTCTCTCTTAGTGTCAACTGAAAGAAATCAAAAGGAGCAACTACAAAACAAAGGGAATCTGATGGATCTTGCAAGGGATGAATGCTTCACATTGGTTTCATGATGTTTAAAATACTTCATACAACATCCAAGTTCATTACAGAAGGATAGGAAGGATGAATTTGAAAAAGGTAGTGAAGAGGAACCAACTTTGGGGGGGTTGCAATAATAGCGCCTAGAAAGAAATGGTAAAAATTTAGTTGTTTACAAAGCACATGCATGTATGGGAGTCTTTGGCACAGGCACAACCTCTGCTCACTATGACCTTTTTCTTTTATTCCAGGACAAACCACTAACATTACCCAGCGTTCCTTGCATTTAGGTATGTCCATACAACTGAATTCTAGCCAGTGGAATCTAAGAAAGTGTGGTGTGTCATTTTTAGACCAGGTCCATGTGATCCTACATTCTCCTTTCCTCTTTCACTTGCTAAAGGATGATCTTGGAAGGCATAAGTGGAAGTTGGCAAAGTCTGCTACAGTTTGAAGTGCTGAATGACTGTGGTGGGGCAAATAAACCCCAATGCCACCTAAAAATCTTCAGCTGCCTTGGTCTGTTTATGTATGAGAGAAATAAATTTCCATTATGTTTGAACCATTATAAATTTAGGGTCAACTTATTACAAGTCTTAGTCAGTTTAGTCTACCTTAACTAAATTCAGTACCCTAGACAAAGTGCCCCATCAGAGAACACACTTCTGATTTTCTTTTCTAATAAATGAGAACAGTTGCCAACTCTTTTCTTGTAGCCCATCCTTTCCACCTGAGAGTCTTCACTATTGCCTCCTCTCTGAGCTTGTATCACTCATACAGAAAATGATGTATTCCCGTTTCATCTTGGGCTCCACAGCACTGGTCCACTCTATCCCTAATCTCAACTGTTCCATGTCCTTTAACTCAAAGGACCCTGATTAGTTCAGGTAAAACTTCTGTTAACTGAATATAATCCTGGATTAGGACCAGTCAAGATTGCTGGAGACAATACGACCTTAGAATCTGAGGCATTAGAAAACCCAAGATGTCACCCAGCTTCTATACTGCACTCTTCTATAGCTAATGCTTGGAGGCAGACTGGACTTCCCTGGCTCTCCAGACACTAAAGAGCCTGAGAGGAATACTGGAGGCATAACTGAGAGAGTGTGGGAACTTCCAAAGACGTTAGATTTGTGATCCGGATGCCTGCTATTGCAGGACTGTTGGGGATTAAACACTTATATTCTCAGGTAAACGTGTGTGTTAGCTACACTCCAGAAAGGGTAGGGGTCACCCTAGTTATTAAAAAAAATTACACGGGTGCAGCTAATCTAATGATACTCTAGATATAGGATGAAAAACAAAGAGTAGTGGCACCTGAGTGGTCTTCACAATACTTTTTATGTCAGACAACAGCTGTCCATCTGTGTGGAAGCATGATGGGACTTAATTTGCTTATTCATTAAAAATTTTTTTTCATTTTGAAAAAAATTTTCAGGATTATGAGAAATTATTAAATATTACAAAGAATTTCTATATTTACTTCACCTAGATAGTTCAAATGTTAACATCACAGGATGATTATAGAGCAGGAAATTAATAACTATTAATCTGTAGATCTTATTAAAGTGTCATTAATTGATCATACATTACATTTAGTTGTCATGTCTCCTTGGTCTCCTCCAATCTGAGAGATCCTCAGTCTTTCCTTGTCTTTGATGACCTTGACACTTTTGAAGAGTACAAGTCATATATTTTGAAGAATCTGACTCAGTTTGGGTTTATCTAACGTCTCCTTAGGATTACATTCAGGTTAGGCATTTTTGGCAAGTTCACCACAGAAGTGATGTGCCTTTCTCATTGCATCATAGCAGGAGGCTCATGATGCTGACACATCCCACACTGATGATGTTACTTTGAGACACATCAGCATCATTGCCTCCTGCTATGATGCATTGAGAAAGGCACAACATGCTCCTTTCCTTCTCACTGGATAGATGTTGATGCTCAACGTGACCTTGGAAGTTATTTGTGGAAGATATGGAAAAGCCTTCTTCTGTCTGGGTCCCTGAATGATTGCATGGAGCAGAATCCCTTTCATCTCCACCCAGGAACCTGCAGCTGTCTTGGTCTGTTTACTGAGAGAAAAATAAAGTTTTATTGTGTCTGAGCCATTGTACACTTTGAGTTCTTTCTTCAGAGCTGTTAGCCTACCTTACTATATTACCTAGAATTACTTTGATTCATGTCCTGCTAGAGAAAGTGCTTCATCCAAAAATACTCCTGTGACTTTCTACTCTCTTTATTAGTAGTTGCCAAACCTATTCCTGTAGCCCACAGTTTCCACAAATATTTCTCTCCTGTTGCCTCCAAAGTCAACTACTTTGAAATATTTTAAGCTTGATATCCCACTCCTATATTTAGTTATACTGTATTTTAAGTCCTCCTTGTTTTTAAGCACTCTAAGATTAGTTATTTTTTACAGTGATTAATAAGATTTATCAACATGTTTACCACGTTTTTTAAAACACAGAGATTGCTTCTTGCATCCCATATACTTTAGCATTCCTTTTAAGGAGGGTCTGCAAGTGGTAAACTAGGTTTTTTTCCTGATAACTGTCTTTATTTTGCAATAAATCTTAAAAGACAGTTTTATCCTTTGAAGATATTTGTTTCCTAGCACCAAACTTCTAAAAATGAAAATGGATTAACTTCACCTGCAAAATACAGAGATTCTCAGACTAGATTTTTAAAAATCTAAGTTTAAACTATACTTTTTTTTCAAGAAACACACCTAAAATATAATAATCTCAACAAATTGAAAGTAATGAGGTGATAATAATGGGGTGAAAAAGGTTACACAAAGAAACCAAAATAAATCTGGCAGAGTAATATTGGTATTAGAAAAAACACTTTATAGCTATATCACTATTAGGGTTAAAGAAGCTGACTACTTAATGATAAAAGGATCAATTCACTGTGAAGACAAGGACTGCTGGAGCTTAACAATATTCATTTTCTTCTCTTCTTTTTTGGTGCGCAGCTAAAATCCTTCCATAGCCTTCCTATAATTTTATTAGAACGGTGTAGCTGAATTTTAGCCAATGGAATATATCCAAGTGACATTTGCCACTTCTAGGTCTGATATATTAACTCTTTTGATGTGTGACCTTTCAGACTCTTCCATTCTGCAGTGATATTTGAGATATGTTGTTGAAGACAGATATGCATTATGTATTGCTACATGTCTTCCATTTTCCCCCATACTGATCAGAGTTTTTATCACAGTTATCCTGTTTGTGATCCATTATTTTATATTAGATGTGTGTTTGTGTGTTTGGGAGTGGTGGTGAAGATAAGCTTGTTTTTCATTCATGGATTCCATTTTAGGAGAAGCCAAATAGTCACGTATTGGAGAAGACTGCACATTCCTCGGATATTTTGGACTTAGAATGCACTGACTGGAAGGCACTTTGGGCTGTCTTCCCTAGGGAGAACATGAGTATATTCTTCATGTAGAACTAAGAGTGAAATGGTCACATAACATTCCTTTTCTCCTTTTCTTCCAGACCAGCAGTTCAAATACATTTCTCAGATGTCTTACGCTTGGGTTGGGGTGATGTGGACAGAAATGACCTATGTCACTTCTAGTCCTGGTACACAGAAATAATTTATGTGCCCCATCCTCCATTTTCTGTTCCCATTTTGGGGTGACCGTGGAGACCACATGATGAAGATTGTATGACCTAAAAAGAAAGATGATTGGGTCCTTGACTAAGTACATTGATCAATAAACCAAAAGCTGGATCTTCCCAAAGAGTAATAAAAATAAAAAACCATCAGAAAGAATGATGAATAATGCAAAGAGAGGAAATTAATAAATAATATTAAGAATAGAAATAAAATAATTACAGGTATGGTACAAATTAAAATACCAAAATCATAAGAAAATTATATGTTAAATTTTATAAAAACAAATTTTAAGACTAACTCAAATGGAAAATTTTCTATAAAAATTTAGGTTACCTAAATTAACTCAAAAGGAATAAACTTGTATCTGATGGAACAACCACCAGAGAAAGTGAGTTAGCAGACAAAAATCTATTGCAAATAAAGGCACCAAGTCCAGAATATCTTACAGGCAGGCTTTACCAATACTTCAGAGGACAGAAAAATTCCTTTTTTGTGCAGAAAAATTTTTTAAAGTAGAAAAAGAGGGAAATTCTACAGCTGCTTTTATGGGGTTAATGTATTTTAAGTACCAGAACTAGAAAAGCAAGTAAGAGAAAGAACAATGATAGCTTAACCTCCATTATGAGTACACAAGCAAATATCTTAAAGTGTTGACCAATTGTATCAAACAAGTATTTTAAAAAATACATTATGGTTGAGGATGGTTTATCCCAGGATTAATGTTTGAGCATTATAACATTCCCATTAGTATTAGGAATGAGCAAATAATACCTATTATCTCCACCAGTAATCATCATTGCTCTGGAGTTTCTAACCAGTGAAATAAAATAAGAAAGAAATAACAGTTGCATGAATTAGGAAGAATCAAATATTTATTATTCAAAGATTATTTGTACAGAAATCCAATAATATCTACAACCAAACAACTAGAACTAATATGAAAGTTAAGCAGAGTTCCTGAATATAAGAGCAAGGTGCCAAAATCAATAGAATATCTGTATGTCAGCTGTTAATGAGGTTTATACGATGACTTAATGTTTTCCCATGCAATGCGTAAATGTGTCACTGATATAGCCCTACTAAATATTGATATCTTAAAGTTAAATTAGTAAAGCTGTGTTGTTGTTTCATGAATAAATTTATAGACCAATAAAACAAAACCCAGAGATAGGAACAGACACACATATGTGAGAACTTGGTATATGACAGGCATGACATTATAATTCAGGGCTAAAAACAACCTAAAACAACAACAACAACAACAACCCTACTCAATAAATGATGCTGGGATAACTGTTTACTACATGGGAAAAAATAAAATCTCTGCTTTACACTATTTCTGAGACTATAATCCAGATGAATGAAATTTAAATGTAAAGAGCAAAACTTTAAAAGTTTTAGAAAAATATCAGAGAATTTATGACTTTAGGATAGGGAAGGATTTCATAAACCAGGCACAAAAAGGAAAATATTGACAATTAGATAACATTAAATTAATAATCTATGTTCCAATAAAGACATCAAAATAAAATTGAAAGACTAGTCACAGACTTGTTATATTTACAATGTATACAATTTATAAAATACTTCATGTCTTGACTACATAAAGAGCTCCTCAAACAGATGAAGAATAACAAAAGAGACATAAACACAGTTCACAGAAGAGACCCAGATGGCTAATAAACATATGAAAAAATGCTCAACTATTTTAGTATCAGAAAAATGCCAGTGTGGGGCTTCCCTGGTGGTGCAGTGGTTGGGAGTCCGCCTGCTGATGCAGGGGACACGGGTTCGTGCCCCGGTCCGGGAGGATTCCACATGCCACGGAGTGTCTGGGCCCGTGAGCAGTGGCCACTGGGCCTGCGCGTCCGGAGCCTGTGCTCCGCAACGGGAGAGGCCACAACAGTGAGAGGCCCGCATACCGCAAAAAAAAAAAAAAAAAAAAAAAAAAATGCCAGTGTGAACAATTGAGTTTACCTATAACACAGAACAGATATACAAAACTTGAATTAACTAGAAAAAAAAAGCCTTAAAGTGTTAGCATGTAAAACACACACACACACACATACATACCCCCAAATCAAACAAAACCAAAAAGTCGCTAATAAAAGCATGAATTTGAACAACTACTATAGCAGACACTGTTAACTGCCTATCCAATATCCATCCCTCTTTCTTCCTAAAGAATAAACGCACAATATTGTCCAGAACAAAAAGAGGTAGAGTCCCAATGATGACTCATGACTAGTCTGACCCAGACATGACTTTTCCCCTCTCTCTCAGCCATCCTTGCAGATAGCAGCTCCGTATGAAACTTTTCTGGCCAATGAGACATAAGGAGAAATATTTTGGTGTTGTTTTTGTGCAAACTTTTGCTGTCTCTGTCCTATCCACTCTACTTCCTTATTTGTACTTAAAAATGATGGCTGGAGCTGTGGCAACTATCCTGTCACCAAGAATAAAAGACAAAGAGAATTGCAAACATATCAGTTGCTATAGTTAGGTTCTTTTACACATGCAGCCAAATGCCAACTTGTAACTGAGCAGGACCCCACCCCTCCCCATTTCCTCTACCTGTCTGTTGTTGGCAGAAAAACTTTAGCCTCCTAGGCCTTCCCAAAGTTCCAAAAAAATAATTTTAATCAGAGAAATGAGAAAATGCAGAAAGAAAGGAAAATAGTGAAGCAAGACCTTTAGTTCCCTCTCAAGGGATATAGATAATATTCTGAGCCACGTCCTCTGAGCTGTTTTGCAGATACTGAAACCCTCACCAGGTGGAAGAATTTAACTGTGTGCTGTCCACAAGCACATAGACCCCAGACGGGTTGGAACCAGAAGGCTGATGATACTGACTCCAGACTACCTCACCACTAACCAATCAGAATGTCCACAAGCTGATCATGCACCCCACAACCCCTCTCCCTCACCCTGTCTTTAAAAACCTTTCCCTGAAAGCCATAGGAGAGTTCGGGTCTTTTAAGCACTAGCTCCTTGTACTCCTTGCTTGGTGTCCTGCAATAAATGCTGTACTTTCCTTCACCACAACCTGGTGTCAGTAGATTGGGCTTATTGCATGGGCGAGTTGACTTAAGTTTGGTTGGATACAACCCTATTTGGCAAACTGCATTGGTGAGCAATTTGTCAATATATAGTAAAGCTGAACATGTTCTTATGCTAAAAACTGGAAATTGGGTATCTATTTTATATCCTATAGGAAATCTTGCACATGTGTACAAGGAGATATGCATAAGGTCCACAACACAACATTGATCATAAAACACTACAATCTAATTGTCCCTTAATGAACAAATGATACATTTTTTAATATTTACACAGTAGAATGATACAGATCAAGTTAAATAAGTAAATTAGACCTATATGTATCCATACAGATATTTCTCAAAAATGTATTTTTGAATCAAAAGAACAAGTTGCAAAATGATAATATATATAATATATCAAACCTTTTATATACATTTTAACATACAAACTAATTTTCATATTGTTTAGGCTTCCATATTTATCTAGAAAGCATAAAAATATGAATAAGAAGGAATATCAACTTCAGACTAGTGATTAGTAATGTTGTGAAGGAAATGGAATTTGGGGACAACTACCAAAGGAGTAGCAAGTGTATTCGAGTGTTTTATTTATTTAAATAAAAATTTAAAACAAGCATGGGAATACATTTATATTGTTTACATCTGAATTCTGAGTATATGGTTGTTATACTATTCTACATATTTGACAGTATGCTTGAAATATTTATGATTTGAGAATACAAGCAAAGAAGAGAATGTGTATAATTTCTATTAAGAAAGTTATAAAAGTTTTGGACGAACATACATAAAGCTCTGAATCACTGGGAAGATTTGCCTTATTTCTGGAGGGAAAAAATATTTTTTGTAACAATATCAATTATTAAAAAATTAATATACAAATTTAATGTAATCCAATTAAAAATTCTAATAATATTTCTTATGGAAATTCACAAGATAACTTTTAATTTCATTTGGAATATGAGAATAACCATGAAATATTTATGAGAAGAAAATAATGAAAGAATTCCTACTACTGTAGTAGTCAGGGTTCTCCAGAGAAACAGAATCAACAGGATATATACATAAAAAGAGAGAGAGAGAACTTTTAAATAAATTAGCTCACAGAATTGTGCAGGTTTGGCAAGTCTAAATCTGCAGGTAGGGCTGGCAGGCTGGAGACCCAGGGAAGAGGTGTGATTCAAATAAATCCAGCCAAACCAAAAAAAAAAAAAAATTACAATACAACTCAGGAATGGGGAAATTGTGATAAAAGGACTCTATTGAATATTAAATCCATTTAAATACAAAACTAAGACTAAGCAATGTGGATATTATGTCAGAGGACAGAGGGTAGATATTATTCAAACTGAGGGATAGGATTGCAGTAATGTTTTAATGAATATTTGTGAAGTTTTCATTTTTTCACCATTGCAAACAATTCTCAATGAACATTTTTTGTATGTGTGTCTTTATACACATTATTTTTTAAGGGTATGGGTTCTGACAAATCACCTGGGTTCAAATCCCAATAGGATTGGGAGATGATAAAAAGGAGACAGGAGGAAGCTTTTAAGCATGCTGGTTTCCTCTATTTATTATTAGGGAGTCAATCAACAAATGGTTAAAATTAAAATAAGGAATTAAAAAATACACAATGACTTCAGACTCAATGATTTTAATATTTCCTCAAGCTAGAGTGATTCAAAAACCCCTTAATATCTTTTGAAGATCAAGAAATATTTATCCGATGTTAATTGTTTCAGTCACTTTAGGACCTTTCACCTTTGGTAAATTCAGTAAAATTAACTAATATTTTTATTTGAAACAGGCTGTGTCATCTCATTATAACATATTTCTTCTCTCTATCAAACTATTCTCTCATTTGTATATATTTGTGTAAAGAGATGTCTGGGATGATTTTTATTCCAATGTTAAATATGATTTTTGACCCTCTAGAATATAAGTACCATGAGGACGGGAAAATTTATTGGATTTATTCACTGCTAGATCTTCAGTGTCTAGTTCAGTGTACAAAGTAGGCACTCAATGAAAATTTGTTGACAGTGGGAACTGGGGTGATGTTTTTATTTCAAGTTTCCTTATTGTTTAAACTTTTAATATTGAGAATGTATCATTTTAATAACAAGTCACCCAAGTGCCCATCAACAGACAATTGGCTTAAGAAGATGTGTTATATATATATATAAATGTGTATATATATATAAAAATCTTATGTATATGTATATATATACATATATGTAAAATGAAATATTACTTAGCCATAATAAAGAATAAAATATTGCCATTGCAGCAACATGGATGGACCTAGAGAATATTATGCTTAGTGAAATCAGTCAGACAAAGACAAATACTATATGATATCCCTTATACGTGGAATCTAAAAAATAATATATAAAAATCTATATACAAAACAGAAAGACTCACAAACTTACGGTTACCAAAGGGGAGAAGGAAGTGTGGACAGACAAATTAAGAGTATGGCATAAACAGATACAAACTACTAAACATAAAATATCAATAGATAAGCAACAAGGGTTTACTGTATAGCACAGGGAATTATATTCAATATCTTGTAATAACTGATAATGGAATATAATCCGCAAAAAAATGAATCACTATGCTGTACACTTGAAACTAGTGCAATACTGTAAATCAAATATACTTCAATAAAAACAAAAAATTATTAAAAAAATTTAAAAACAGTGAAGGAAAAGCAGAAGTGGAGAAGTGTTTATGTGAATATATTAATAGATCAGTAAAACAACTAAAAATCTTGAAGCTTAGTCCATACACACAAAAAATTTCAAGGCAAATTAGCATTAAATAAAACCAATGAATATAAATATATTAGAAGAAAATATAAGAAACTATTTTCATAATTTTTACATAGGGAAATCTTCACTAAGCCAGACCCAGAAATCAGAAACCATAATGGAAATGTTGATAGATTTGAGCACATAAAATTAAAATGTCTGCAGGATAAAGGAAACCATAAAAAAACCTTAAAAGACAAACCAACGACTGCAGAGAAATATTTGCACTATACATATCAATTTTTAATATCTATATTATATAAAAAAGACCCACAAACAAATAAGATCAAGACAACCCAATGTAAACATGGCCAAAGGATATGAACAAGCAATTCACAGAAGAAGTATAAATGACTAACAGCTATGAAAACATGATCAAGTTTACCAGTAATCAGGAATATGCAAGAATAAAGTATTTTTTTATTCATTACACTGACAAAAATTAAAAGTGATAATATCCAATACTGACAAGATGTATGGACTTGGGCACTCTCATACATTGTTAATGGCAGTTTAAATTGGTACTGCTTTTTTGTAGGGTAACTTGGTAGTATCTATACAAAGGTATAATGCATATACCCTTTAACTATCCATCCTACTTAAGAAACGTATCTACAGAAATACTTGCATGTAATAATAGCTAACACAAATTGGATGCTTCCAACGTGCTAGGGATTTTCTGAATGCTCCAAACTTATCCTCACAACAACTATCTATCAGGTAAATACTACTATTGTTTATTCTACAAATGAGAAAACTGAGGACCAGAGAGGTTTTCCATGTGTCCATGGTCACACAGAGTTAGGAAGTAGGAGAGCTGGGATTTGAACCCAGGTGATTTGTCAGAACCCATACCCTTAAAAAATAATGTGTATAAAGACACACATACAAAAATGTTCATTGAGAATTGTTTGCAATGGTGAAAAAATGAAAACTTCACAAATATTCATTAAAACATTACTGCTACATTCATTACATGTATTCATACTATGTAATACTTTAAAACTATTTAAAAATTGGCATATTTTGAGGTATTCTAACATGGAAATATATCAAAGATGTAATTGAATAATGCAGGTCACAGACTCTTTATGTATATAAAACCTTACTTATTAAAAAATAAAGTGTATAATTTATACACTATATGTGTATATATGTGTGTGTGTGTGTGTGTGTGTGTGTGTGTGTGTGTATAATGGGTTGATAGAATCCTACACCAAACTATTATTTTGGACAAGGGTGAGGGTTTGGGGCAAGAAGGCTAGAGAAATGAAGGTTGCTTTCTCACTTGTAACTATATTTTTCTGTATTTTTGAAATTTTACCATGAGCCTGTATGTTTATATACTTAAGTAAATAGTTTTAGAAAAAGATACCCATTATGTGAGCAATAAAAAGAAACTACAATTTTGGAAGAGAATTCAAGTAAACATAAATAGTAATTTTTGGTTGTGTTTTTCTTTCTAAAATATTCCTTTTCTATGTTGGGTCTGTGTTACTTTTTGAATTTTTTTTTTTTAAGTGAGAAAAATAGACACAGTTGGCAACTCCATAAGATAACTCTTTGGCATTTCCTCAAACATTCTTGTCTTACCCCAGCCACTGCTGTTGTCATGAACTCTCTGTAGGCTGTGCTCTGCTGCATCCACATAACCAATTCCTCAGGGCTACAATGCAACAGCACTTCTCCTCAAGCCTGTGTCATTTGCCTCTCACCTTCTACACCAGGACTTCCCTGTTGCCTCTGAATCATAAGAGGCTATAGGACCCCCTCATAACCCAGGCAGGCCCAGCTTGGGAGAGCAACAGTAATTTCCTGTGCAGAGAACTTCTTGCAATGGGAAATAAGAGCTGGCATGTAAATCCTTCTCCCTTCTTTTATGGAGTGTCTGGAGAAGAAGTGATTTATATAGTATCTTGGAAGACAGTCCTATGACAAGCAATCAATTGTGCTCAGTACCAAACAATGGCAACTGGGTAATGCACTCTTCTAACGCGCTCTGCCTCACACACTATTTTTCTCACTCTTGCTTCCTTGGAACTGGAATCTATGATAAAGTAATAGCCCATAAGGTGTTACCAGGCCATGGTTTCCGGCGAACCCACGCTAAGAGAGTGGCCTAATTATGAACCATCTGTCTGGAAGAGTTAATCTGAAAACAGTTTGTTTGCTTTATAAATGTTATAGTGAATAGTACATTACTTGTAAAAACAATACTATGACTGGCTGCATAGGGCAGTCATCTTAGACTAGAAAGATGAGAGTGAACAAATGAACATTTTTTAAAAGATCTACATAATATTCCTGCTAATTGGAGGTTATAATTGGAATGTCATCTGTTGATACACAATTATTTAAGTTAGACATCAAACTTTTTAATATACTTAATTATGAATGGTATTTAAATTATAACTTTAAACAACAGTATTTACTTAATCTGTGATTTTTGATCTTTAGCCAGTATGTAGCTGTTAGAATTTTGCCTGTTTTCTGAGGTAAACTTTCCCTAATGTCTGAAAAACTTATTATGAACTAAACACATATTCTTAAAAATTTGTGAAATAATATTACTTTTTATAGAACAGAAAATATCAGTTTAAATGCTAAAGTATAAATGAGTTGAGCAGGAGATGACTAATATCAGAGGAGATATAATTTGAATAAGTCTGGGTATAATGCCAAATATTTTCAATTGAGGCTCAGAATTAATAGCTGTACTTAAAATATGAAATTAGTGGTAGATGATACACAAAATCTTTGATAGAACAATTTATCTCAAAATGAACAATTAATTTATATTTAGATGTTGAGTAAGAAATTAGGAAATACTGTTTAAGAAAATAATCCTCTGCTCTAAAAAGCATTGCCTTGTATCATTTCAGGAAGCAATTAAAGTTAATTTTGGCAATTTCTGAATATTATTTTTCCCATTTATTTGGTTATAACTCTTTTTTTGTGGGGAATAGTTGACTAATGACTTCACTACTATCATGGAGGTAACTGTTGCAATAGAGACATTGACTGTAACTTCTAGAACACTTATCTCCCTAGTGAGATGTATGTCCCCAAGAAGGGGTGTGTAGTCAACTCAATACAGATAGAGATATTAAACTTTACTTATGTTTAATATATGGATTGACTGGAGATCCATATATATGGATCTGACTAAAATCAGACCTTCTGACAGATGTTCACACTTTACTTACAGAATGTGAGGTATGATTGAGGAAAGAGTCCCACAGTGTGGAAGATTTTACACTGGCATCCACATTTGTGTAAAATCATATTACCACGTAATGCAGTTTATATGTTTTTGGTTGAATAGATCAGGTGGTTATACCTCCTATATTATGTGAAATAGTATATAATTAGAAGAAGTATTACCATGAATATATTTTATACAATAAAAGGTTCATAACTTATCTCAGGGAAAAGTATTTATATTAGATTAGGTTCAGAGTCTGAAGGGAAGGTTTATGTGTTATAGTCTCATGTGACAGAAAAGGGGAGTGTGGCAGGGAATGAGAAAGAGCCAATTTAAAGTTGCATTATCAAGTTTGTCACCATTAGTATCAAATGCCACAGCTCAGTCTATGAGATCATCTTCCATGAAACAGTATAAGTGACTTCATCCTCCCTTCATCATCCCTTGGGAGGACAAATTAGGAAGTGATAGTCTTCTGGCCTCCTTCTTTTAATGAAAGATTGTGATGGTTAATGTTATCTGTCCACTTATCTGGCCACTGGATGTCCAGACACCTGGTTAAACATTATTTCTGGGTGTGTCTGTGAAGGTGTTTCTGGAAGAGATTAGATTTGAATTGGTGCACTAATTAAAGCAGATTGTCCTCCCCAGTGTTGGGGTTGGGGGAACCATCTGATTTGTGGAAGGTTCAAAAAGAACAAAAAGTAGACAAAAGTTGAATTCACTGTCTGCCTGAATGCATACTTGAGATGGGACATGGATCTTCTACTGCCCTTGGTGATCCTGGCTCTCAAAACTTCAGACTCAGGGCTCCAGCTCTCAGGCTTTCAAACTGCACCACTGGCTTTCTTAGGTCTTCAGCTTGCAAATAGCAGATTGTGGGACTTCCTAGCCCCATCATCACACAAGCCAATATCTTATAATAAATCTCATTTTATATATGCATATATACTATTGATTCTGTTTCCCTGGAGAACTCTAACTAATACAAAGGTTCAGCCTGTGGGGCTTTAATTCCCCCACACTTCTGACTTTTGCATGACTGCCAAGCAGTCCTGTGGCATCTTATGCTTCAGCATCAAAAGAGAGTCCCAGGGCTGGAGGAGAGGCACTGTTAGCTTGCATGTGTGTGAAGTTGGTTGAAGTCCACATAGAATGTTGCTGCAATAGCTGCTGGAGTAAGTGCACAAAGGTCCCAAGGACTGATGAGGCCAAGATGAGTAAGTCATTTTTCATCACAAAAAGACAATTGTTCCAAGTATGTATTTTACCCAGAAGTTTTTTTAGAAAAAAAAATGCTTATATTTAATTTGTTCCTTAAAGATAAAAATAGTACTTTAGCAGTTAGTGAAAATCAACTTATTTTTGAGAGAAATGTGTGTTATGGGGAGAGAATTTTGAATACAAATATTTGTAAAATTTTCCATGTTTATGGGATATCATGGCTGAAAATGATTAAGTACAGCACCTATAAAGCTCCTTTATCTGCACACTTAAAAAAGAATTTTCCAATTTATTCTAAATGATCCAAATAATTTACTGAGTTTTAAATTCATTTGCTACAAATGTTAAAATATATCATTTGGTTGGTTTATAGGAAAGCTGATTGATATCAATGTAAATTGAAATTTACTGTCAATGATGAAGTCAAAGAGGAAATTTAAAAATACCTTGAGACAAATGACAATTAAAAACACAATCATACAAAATCTATGGGATGCAGTGAAAGCAGTTCTTAGAGGGAAGTTCATAGTGATACAGGCCTTCCTCAAAAAACAAGAAAAATCTCAAAGAATTAAGAAGATCTCAAAAATCTTAAAAGAATTAGCAAGAGAGGAACAAAACCTGAAGTCATCAGAAGGAAGGAAATAATAAAGAACAGAGAGGAAATAAATAATATAGAGATTACAAAGAAATAGAAAAAAAATCAATAAAACCAAGAGCTGGTTCTTTGAAAGGGTAAACAAGACTGACAAACCTCTGGCCAGGCTTACTGAGAAGAAAATAGAGAGAACCCACATGAACAAAATAAGAAATGAAAAAGTGGACATAACAACCAATACTGCAGAAATACAAAAAAACCATAGGGAGTACTATGAACAATTATATGCCAACAAATTTGACAACCTAGAGGAAATGGACAAGTTTCTAGAAACGTGTAGCCCACCAAAATTGAATCAAGAAGAAATAGATAATTTGAACAGACTGATTACTAGAGGTGAAATAGAATCTGTAATTTAAAAACTCTCTACAAACAAAAGTCCAGGACCAGAAGGCTTCACAGGTGAATTCTACCAAACATACAAAGAAGAGCTTACTATACCAATCCTTCTCAAACTCTTCCAAAAAACTGAAGAGGAGAGAACACTTCTAACAACATTCTATAAAGCCAACATCATCCTGATAACAAAACCAGACAAAGACACCACCAAAAAAGAAAATTACAGGCCAATATCTTTGATGAATATAGATGCACAAATTCTCAACAAAATATTAGTAAACTGAATCCAACAACACATAAAAAAGATCATACACCACAACCAAAGGGGATTCATCGCAAGTTCACAAGTTCAATATATGCAAATTAATCAATGTGATACACCACATAAATAAAAGACAAAAACCACATGATCGTCTCAATAGATGTAAAAAAAGCATTTGACAAATTCAACATCCATTCATGATAAAAACTCTTACCAAAGTGGAGACAAAGGGGACGTATTTCAATATAATAAAAATTATTTATGACAAACCCACAGCCAGTATAATACTCAATGATGAAAAGTTGAAAGCCTTCCCACTAAAATCTGGAACAAGACAAGGATGTCCACTCTTACCTCTTCTATTCAACATAGTATTGGAAGTCCTAGCCACAGCAATCAGACAAGAAAAAGAAATAAAATTATCCAAATTGGAAAGGAAGAGGTAAAATTGTCATCGTATGCAGATGACATGATTCTATATGTAGAAAGCCCTAAAGACTCCACACAAAAACTACTAAAACTGATAACTGAATTCAGCAAGGTAGGAGAATACAAGATTAACATACAGAAATCAGTTGCATTTCTTTACACTAACAATGAAATATCAGAAAGGGAATGTCAAAAAACAATACCTTTCAAAATCACACCCCCCAAAGTAAAATACTTAGGAATAAACCTGACCAAGGAGATGAAAGACTTATATGCTGAGACCAATAAAACATTAATAAAGGAAACTGAAGATGATTCAAAGAAATGGAAAGATATCTTATGCTCTTGGATTGGAAGAATTAATAGTGTTTAAATGGCGACGCTACCCAAAGCAAGCTACAGACTTAATGTAATCCTTATCAAATTACTCATAACATTTTCCACAAAACTAGAACAGGGCTTCCCTGGTGGCGCAGTGGTTGAGAGTCCACCTGCCGATGCAGGGGAAACGGGTTCGTGCCCCGGTCCGGGAAGATCCCACATGCCGCAGAGCGGCAGGGCCCATGAGCCATGGCCGCTGAACCTGAGCGTCCGGAGCCTGTGCTCCTCAACGGGAGGGGCCACAACAGTGAGAGGCCCGCGTACCACAAACAAAAAAACAAAAAAAACCCAAAACAAACAAACAAAAAAACTAGAGCAAATAATATTAAAATTTATATGGAACCATAAAAGACAGAAAATTGCCAAAGCAATTATGAAGAAAAAGAACATAGCAGGAGACAAAACCCTCCCAGACTTCAGACAATACTACAAAGCTACAGTAATCAAAAAAGTGTGATATTGGCACAAAAATAGACATAGGGATCATTGGAACAGAATAGAGAGCTGAGAAATAAACCCACGCACCTATGGTCAACTAATCTTCAGCAAAAGAGGCTAGAATATACAATGAGAAAAAGATAGTCTTTTTGGCAAGTGGTGTTGGAAAATTTGGACAGCCACATGTAAATCAGTGAAGTTAGAACACACTCTCTCACCATACACAAAAATAAACTCAAAATGGCTTAAAGGCTTAAAAATAAGACATGGCACCATAAAACTACTAGAAAAGATCATAGGCAAAATATTCTCTGACATAAATCATACCAATGTTTTCTTAGATAAGTCTCCCAAGGCAATAGAAATAAAAGCAAAAATAAACAAACCTAATCAAAATTACAGGCTTTTGTAACAGCAACTGAAATCATAAACAAAATGAAAAGATAACCTATGGACTGGCAGAAAATATTTACAAATGATGTGACCAACAAGGCTTAATTTCAAAAATATACAAAAAGCTCATATAACTCAATAACAACAACAACAAAAAAACAACACAATTGAAAAATGAGCAGAAGACCTAAATAGACATTTTCCCAAAGAAGACATACATATGGCCAGCAGGCACATGAAAAGATGTTCAACATCACTAATTATTAAAGAAATGCAAATCAAAACTACAGTGAGGTACCACCTCACACTGGTCAGAATGGCCATCATTAAAAACTCTACAGATACCAAATGCTGGAGAGGATATGGAGAAAAAGGAACCCTCCTACACTGTTGGTGAAAATGTAAGTTGGTACAGCCACTATGGAAAACAGTATGGAGGTTCCTCAGAAAACTAAAAATAGAATTACCATATGATACAGCAATCCCATTCTTGGGCATATATCCAGGCAAAACTCTAATCCAAAAAGATACATGCACCCCTATGCTCATAGCAGCACTATTCACAATAGCCAAAACATGGAAACAACCTAAATGTCCATGGACAGATGAATGGATAAAGAAGATGTAGTACATATACACAATGGAATACTACTCAGCCATAAAAAAGAATGAAATAATGCCATTTGCAGCAACATGGATGCAACTAGAATTATCATACTAAGTGAAGTAAGACAGAATGAGAAAGACATAGACCATATGATATCACTTATATGTGGAATCTAAAATATCACACAAATGAACCTATCTACAAAACAGAAACAGACTCATGGACATAGAGAACAGACTTGTGGTTGCTAAGGGGGAGGGGGTTGGGGGAAGGGTGGAGTGGGAGGGTGGGATTAGCAGATGTAAGCTATTATATATGGAATAGATAAACAACAAGGTCCTAGTGTATGGTGCAGAGAACTATATTCAGTATCCTATGATAATCCATAATGGAAAAGAATATTAAAAAAAGAATGTATATGTATGTATAACTGACTCACTTTGCTGTACAGCAGAAATCAACACAACATTGTAAATCAATTATACTTCAATAAAAAAATAAGAAGAAATTTACTATATAAAATTATTGAAAATATTTGTATACTTGGGAGATGGGATTAAAAAATGAGTATCAGAATTTGGTAAACACAGCCAACAAAAAACTTCTTTCATTTGGATGTAAATATTTTTGTGAAGTTTCTCTTTCAGTTAGGAAAGTCATTAAAAACATATACTGATATAAACTAAACTTAGTACCAGACTGTCAGATCACTCAGTTACAAAGTTTAAATCAGGATGTAAAAAAAATATTTTTTACAGGATGTAAAAAAATATTTTCAATTATAAAATGATTAATAGTAATTTTCTAGTGAGAGCAAAAAGATTTTATAATAGTAATAATGAAATAGGTTTAAGTATAGTTTATTTCATATAAATTTCATCCTTTAAAATGTCTTTCATAATAAATATGTTTAGAGTAGCACATATGTAATTTATAAATAAATAAATATTATAGTATATGCTCAAAATTCTTGATTGATAGGAGTATGTGATTTACAAAAATAAAGACACTCACTTTAGAAAACATTATTGGTTATGTAATAGTATATATATATACATTTTTCTTTATAGAGCCATGTTGCATTGTCTTCAGGACAATAGACTTATAAACTTAGCTGAACGTGTACTCTGTGGGTTCCTATCTAGTTTTACTACCTGTGACTTCTTGGTGATAATTCCTAGGTACCTTCCTAATCATTTCTCCTCATTCATTTAAGATTTCAACCACTGACTCACTGCCTTCCTGTATATCTTAATTCCTGTCATTGTTCTTAGTGATTGTAAGAACGATGTGGATGAAATACCCTAAATTTAAGCCTCTCTGTTCCTTGACCTCTCCTTCACTCTCTTCCTCAACTCCACCTTTGCCACCTACTCACATGAGCACTGGAATTTGTCATCACCAGTAAATAAACCACCTCCTAAATCTTTATTTAAAGTATCTTACTTTATGACCATCACCTCCTGCTCTATTTCACTCATCCTGTTCTCCCATTGCTGTAATTCTTTAACCCACTGTAATCCAATCTACAGACCCCTCTCCTTGCTTGCACTTCAGTAGGTTAACATTGATGGAAAAAAGCAAGACTGACTGATAGTACTTGAAATTCATGACCAAAACTTCAAATGCCCATTCAATCCTGCCTAGAACTCTTGTATGTTTTCCTGGTAAATTTGCTTTTCACTTTTTCAGATGACTGTTTTAAACCTTCTCTTTACCCTTAACACCTGTTCCCTGAGCTTAACTGAGAAAATAGGATGCGTCAATGGCAAACTTCCTCATCTTCCCACCCTAAATCTAGCCAAACAGAACCTATGCCCTGTGGTTCCATTGAAGGAAATACCCCTGCCCCTATCAAGTGCAAGCCCTTCTACTTTTCTCTGGATTTAATCTTCTCTTGCTTTCTTGTGAACTAGGATCTACATCTGTCTCCTCTACCTCTCACCCTCTCTACTGGATCATGCCAATTAACATACTAATATGTCCCATGTTAAAAAAATAAACACACTTCTGTTGACCTCACATTCTTTTACAGATATTGCCTAATTTCTCTGTACCTTTCTGTTAAACATATGGAACATGTTATCACTGCTCACTATCACCTCTTTATTATTTCTAATTAATTCTTCACCCCATTCTAATCTAGCTTCCATTTCCACCTCTGCACTGAAACTCCTTTTGTCAAGATCTCCCACAATCTCCATATCACCAAACTTAACTCCTCTGTCATCTCACTAGATGCCTTGACAGCATATGACACAGCCAGACACACCCTACTTGGAATCTTTTCTTCTCTTGGCTCTCTGACACCACACTCTCCTGATTTTTTCTTACCTCCCTGTTGTTCCTTCTCTTTGCCAAAGCTCAGAGCTAGTCCTCTTTTAAATTCTGTCAGAACTTTTTCTTAAGTGATCTTATTCACTTTCATAGATTTAAGAATTTTTACAGTTGTCCTTTGGTATCCACGAGGGATTGGTTCCAGGAGCTCCCACGAATACTAAAATCTTCAGATGATCAAGTCCCTTATATAAAATGACATAGTATTTGCATATAACCAATACACATCCTCCTGCATACTCTACATCATCTCTAGATTACTTTAATATCTGATACAATGTAAATGCTGTGTAAACAGTTGTAAATAAAATGTAAATACTATGTCAGAGTTGCCAGAGCAGCAAATTCAAGTTTTGCTTTTTGGGGCTTTCTGGAATTTTTTTTCTGAAGATTTTTGATCCATGGTTGGTTGAATCCATGTATCCAGAACCCATGGACAGAGAGGGTTGACTGAAGTATGCTAATGGATTTCAAAATTAAATTTCTTGCCCAATGTTCCAAACTGAGATTTTGATTTTCTTCACAAATCTATCTTCACCTACTCTTCTTCATCTCAGCATTTGGCACCACTATTCATCCACTTTCTTGCATAAAACTTAATTATCAGCTTTAATTCCTCTCTTTCTGCAATTCCCCACATCCAACCATCATCCAGTTCTTTTGTTTCTATGACCAAAAAAATTTGACTTTGCCACTTCCCTCAACCTATATACCATCATCCTAAATTAAGCCACCATAATCTTTTTTCTGTGCAATTTGAAATAAGTCTCAACTGGTCTCTTTGACTCCCATCTTGTTCTTATTCAAAAATATTTTTTCACATTCTAATCAGAGGTATCACTTAAAAACATGAATCAGGCCATGTCTCTTGTTCCTTAGATCCATTCAATGGCTTCTCAGCATCTTAGAAATAGAGCCATACTTCTTAGGCTGGCCTACAAGATTGTATGATGTGGCTTTCATCTATCTTTACAAAGATATCTCCATCACATTCTCCCTTGATTACAATATGCCGATCCCATTGGCCTCTTTTCTGTTTCTCAAATTCCCCAAGTGCGTTTTGACACCACAGCCTTTGTACTTCCTGTTTTCTTTGCCTACAAAGCTCATACCTCAGCATTTTGCACATCTAGCTCAGTTTCATTCTTTAGGTCTCAGCTTAAATGTCATCTCCCCGGACAGTTCTTCCTTGACTATTCAAGACATACCTGCATCATATGTAGTTATTCTTTATTGCATCTCCCTTCAGAGTACTTATTATGATCTCTATCTGGTTATTTATTTGTCTATTATTCCTTGTTTGTGATTCATCACAGAATATAACTTGTATGTAGGTAGGAGTTGTGCATTATTTATTATGTATTATGTCTTATACAGTGTCTGGCACAAGATAAATTCTCAATAAATATATATGAATAAATAAAGTCTATTTCCTTGGTTTCCTTGCTGCTATATTATCTTGGTTTTCTTCTTACCACTCTCTTATTCACATTTCCTCATTTGCTCTCTTATGATCATCTGTATTAGTCTGTTCAGGCTGCCATAACAAAGTATCACAGGCTTAAACACCAGAATTTTATTTTCTTACAGTTCTGGAGCCTAAAAGTCCAAGATTAAGGTTTCAGTTGATTTAGTTTCTGATGAGGGTCCTATTCCTTCTTTGCAGATGGCTGTCTTCTCACTATGCCTTCACATGGCGTTTCTTTGGTGTGTACCCAGGGAGGGGAAAGGTGGGTGGAGAAAGGGCTCTCTGGTGTCTCTTCTTATAAAGATCCTAATTCTGTTGGATCAGGGCCCCTCCTTTATGACCACATTTAATTTTAATTACTTTCTTAATGGCACCACCTCCAAATACATCAACATTGGGGGTTAGGACTTAAGCACGTGAATTTTGAGGGAACACAAACATTCAGTTTATAACACCATCTGTTTCCTCAGAGATCCCATTTATACTAACGAAGTGTGCATGCTGGGGAATCTATATTAAACTCTTAAATGCTGCTTATTTTTCCTAACTTATTTGACACAGGCACTTTTTTCTGTTGTTCCCTTTATGGAGACATAAGCCTTGACTCTCCAATAATTTGCATGTTAGTATACACTCCCTTCCCCTTTTTCATACAAGGTCTTAAAAGCATTTGTTCTATGTATATCTACTGGTTGACTGATTAAATCTAAATTCACATTTCCATTCATGAACTTTTGCCCAACATCAAATTCTTCATCTCCAGCTACTGATTATATTTACACTCGAGTTATCCATTTTTGTCTCAAATTTATTGTGTCCCAAATTTATCGTTTGCTTAACCACCAGCAAGCTTCTCTCATTTTTCCTCTTTGTCACTGGCATTACATTCTCCTGGGCATTCAAGCCTTATCTGTGACTCATTCATTATTTTTTCATCTCCTTTATTCAATTAATCACCAACCCAGATTTTACTTCCTCTAAAATCTTGCATAAAACATTTCTTCCTATAAAGTCTCTCTGCCATTAAAAAATAACCCTTTTATCTTAGAATAGCTTTAGAATTACAGAAACATTGAAAGCTAGTACAAACAGTTCCATTATACTCTATACCAAATTTCCCCGATTATTAGCATTTAACATTAGTATGGTACATTTGGTACAACTAATGAAACAATATTGATGCATTATTAACTAAACTCCATACTTTATTCAGACTTCCTTAGTTTTTACCTGTCTTTTCTGTTTCAGAGTCCCATCCAGGATACCACATTACATTTATGTCTCCTTAGGCTCATTTAGGCTGTGACAGTTTCTCAGACTTTCCTTGTTGCTGATGACCCTGCAGTTTTGAGGAATACTGGTCAGGTATTTTGTAGATTTCCCCTCAGCTGGGGTTTGTCTAAAGTTTTTCTCATGATTAGACTGAGGTAAGTTTTGGAAAGGAAGACTACCAAAGTAAGGTGCTATTCTCATCACATCACATCACATCACAAGTAGATGCTGTCACACGGGAGGAGGAAGGGTAAGCTGGGACAAAGTGAGAGATGGCATGGACTTATATATACTACCAAATGTAAAATAGATAGCTAGTGAGAAGCAGCCGCATAGCACAGGGAGATCAGCTCAGTGTTCTGTGCCCACCTAGAGGGGTGGGATAGGGTGGGTGGGAGGGAGATGCAAGAGGGAGGAGATATGGGGATATATGTATATGTATAGCTGATTCACTTTGTTATAAAGCAGAAACTAACACACCATTGTAAAGCAATTATACTCCAATAAAGATGTTAAAAAAAAAAGTAGATGCTGTCAACATGACTAAACTACTGTTAGTGTTAACCTTGATCATCTAGGTGAGGTTGTGTTAGTCAGGTTTCTCCACTATCAAGTTACTCTCTTTTCCCCCTTTCTACACCATATTTTTTGGAAGAAAGTCACTATGTGCAGCCCACACTGAAAGAGTAGGTAGTTATGCTCCCCTTGAGGACAGAGTATCTAAAGAATTATTTGGAATTCTGCATGGAGTTTGGATAGTCTTCCCATTTATTTATTTAATTTATATCAACATGGACTCATGGATATTTGTTTTATACTTAGAGTTATAATACTATACTATACTATTAATTTTCTTGTTCAAATTGTTCCAGCTTCAGCAATTGGGAGATCTTCTACTTAGCTCCTATTCCCCTTTGACATATTTCCTTGATGTGTGTGTGTGTTTTAAATGCCTACTTACTTTCTTAAAAAAATTGTTTTTTATTGAAGTATAATTGATTTACAATATTGTGTTAGTTTCAGGTGTACAGCAAAGTGATTCATAATACACATATATATGTATATATATTTTTTTGTTTGTTTTTGTTTTTGTTTTTGATTCTTTTCCATTATAGTTTGTAACACTTCCTTACTTTCTGACACTAAGATGTGCTAGGGTCATCTTGTATATTTTTGGTGGTACTAGTTTCATACTACTATTGCAAAAACTTACCACAAACTTACTGGCTTAAAATAACACAAAAATTATTATTTTATAATTCTGGAGATTAGAATTCCAAGATGGGTCTCATTGGACTAACAATGATGTATAGGTAGGGCTTCATTCCTTCTGGAGGCTCTAGAGGAGAATTTGTTTTTTTCTTTCTTTCTTTCTTTTTTTTTTTTTTGTCTTTCCCATCTTCTAAAGTTTGGTGGCATTCTTGACTCACAGCCTCATTCCTTCATCTTGAAAGCCAGCAATGTCAGCTTGGATCCTTCTCATGCTGTCATCTCTTTGGCTCTTCTCTTCTGCCTCCCTCTTCCACATTTTAAGACCCTTGTATTTACATTGGGCCTACCCGGAAAATCCACGACAATCTCTGCATATTGAAGTCAGCTGATCAGCAACATTAACCCTGTCTGCTACCTTAATGTCTCTTTGCCATTTAAAACAACATTAAAAGTTTCTGAGAATTAGGATGTGAACATCCTGGGGGGTACATTATTCTTTCTATCATAATGCATAGCTATTGAATCAACCATTTCTCCAGGAGTCCAAGTTCCTTTTTTGGAGAATGGTATCAGAAACCAAGATATGGGCACTTGGTGTGCCCATTGCTGCTGGGATATTGTTGCTTTTAGAGCCTCTCACCTGACAAAGAAAGGCAATATATGTATGTGTACTAGTCTATGTATATACACATATCTATAAATATTTCTATATGTATCCATCTGTATCTATATTAAGCTAAACCTGAGTACACACTAATGTCTCCCACTCTAGTCTAGTATCTGCCATTTTTTGGAATCCACCTTTAGGCACTGTAAGCATAAGTTACTCTAAAACCTCCTGCAGAGTGGTTGCCTTGGCTCTTTCCCTTATTTATTGTACATAGCGATGGCAGATCAATTTCCCTTAAAGACCACTTTTATCAGGTTACCATGCTGAGAAACACCCAACAGCATTCCATTCAACAACAATTTGTCCACAGTTTGGGCAAAAATCTTTGGCAGGCAAAACTTTCAATAATCATTAACCATCTGCATTTATTTCCCAGAATTCCCTACTATTGCCACTGTCTTCTCACAGCTTCACCAGCACCCCTGCCACATGTTAATCAAGTTAGTTTCACAGTCCCTCAAAATGCAACACTTCAGTTCTTGATAGTGTATATTTGCTTTTCTAAATACTCTCATCCTTAGCACTTTATGTTCAATTCCACTTGTCCTTGAAAATCCCTTTAATCCTTCCCATTTATTCCAACTAACATTAATTGTTCTCTCCTTTAAATTCTATTGCACTTGAATAGAGAATACATAATATCGAATCCTTTTAAAAAAGTTTAATAATCCTAGTAAAAATTGTTCAGTAGAGACTTTCAAGATGGCGGAGGAGTAAGACGTGGAGATCACCTTCCTCCCCACAAATACATCAGAAATACATCTACATGTGGAACATCTCCCACAGAACACCTACTGAACGCTGGCAGAAGACCTCAGTCTTCCCAAAAGGCAAGAAGCTCCCCACCTACCTGGGTAGGGCAAAAGAAAAAACAGAGACAAAAGAATAGGGACGGGACCTGCACCTCTGGAGGGAGCTGTGAAGGAGGAAACGTTTCCACACACTAGGAAGCCCCTTCACTGGCAGAGATTGGGGCTGGGCAGAGTGGGGAAGCTTCGGAGCCATGGAGGAGAGTGCAGCAACAGGGGTGCAGAGGGCAAAATGGAGAGATTCCTGCACAGAGGATCGGTGCCAACCAGCACTCACCAGCCCGAGAGGCTTGTCTGCTCACCCGCCAGGGCGGGTGGGAGCTGGGAGCAGAGGCTTGGGCTTCGGAGGTCAGATCCCAGGGAGAGGACTGGGTTTGGCGACGTGAACACAGCCTGAAGGGGGCTAGTGCGCCACAGCTAGCCAGGAGGGAGTCCGCGAAAAAGTCTGGAGCTGCTGAAGAGGCAAGGGACCATTGTTTCAGGGTGTGCATGGAGAGGTGATTCAGAGCACTGACTGCTAACTTTGGGGGGTTTTTTTGTTCTTCTTTCTCTAATTGCTTTAGGTGTAAGGTTAGATTGTTTATTTGAGGTGTTTCTTGTTTCTTGAGGTAGGATTGTATTGCTATAAACTTCCCTCTTAGAACTGCTTTTGCTGCATCCCATAGGTTTTGGGTCGTTGTGTTTTCATTGTCATTTGTTTCCAGGTATTTTTTGATTTCCTCTTTGATTTCTTCCGTGATCACTTCGGTATTAAGTAGTGTATTATTTAGCCTCCATGTGTTTGTATTTTTTACAGATTTTTTCCTGTAATTGATATCTAGTCTCATAGCATTGTGGTCAGAAAAGATACTTGATACGATTTCAATTTTCTGAAATTTACCAAGGCTTGATTTGTGACCCAAGATATGATCTATCCTGGAGAATGTTCCATGAGCACTTGAGAAGAAAGTGTATTCAGTTGTTTTGGATGGAATGTCCTATAAATATCAATTAAGTTCATCTTGCTTAATGTATCATTTAAAGCTTGTGTTTCCTTATTTATTTTCATTTTGGATGATCTGTCCATTGGTGAAAGTGGGGTGTTAAATTCCCCTACTCTGGGCTTCCCTGGTGGCACAGTGGTTGAGAGTCCGCCTGCTGATGCAGGGGATACGGGTTCGTGCCCCGGTCTGGGAAGATCCCACATGCCGTGGAGCGGCCAGGCCCGTGAGCCATGGCTGCTGAGCCTGAGCGTCCGGAGCCTGTGCTCCACTACGGGAGAGGCCACAACAGTGAGAGGCCCGCGTACCACAAAAAAAAAAAAAAAAAAAAAAAAAAAAATTCCCCTACTCTGATTGTGTTACTGTCAATTTCACTTTTTATGGCTGTTAGTATTTGCCTTATGTTGAGGTGCTCCTATGGTGGGTGCATAAATATTTACAACTGTTATATCTTCTTCTTGGATTGATCCCTTGATCATTATGTCGTGTCCTTCTTTGTCTCTTGTAGTAGTCTTTATTTTAAAGTCTATTTTGTCTGATATGAGAATTGCTCTTCCATCTTTCTTTTGATTTCCATTTGCATGGAATATCTTTTTCCATCCCCTCACTTTCCGTCTGTATGTGTCCCTAGGTCTGAAGTGGGTCTCTTGTAGATAGCATATATACAGGTCTTGTTTTTGTATTGATTCAGCCAGTCTATGTCTTTAGGTTGGAGCATTTAATCCATTTACATTTAAGATAATTATCGATATGTATGTTCCTCCTACCATTTTCTTAATTGTTGGGTTTTTTATTGTAGGTCTTTTCCTTCTCTTGTGTTTCTTGCCTAGAGAAGTTCCTCTAGCATTTGCTGTAAAGCTGGTTTGGTGGTGCTGAATTCTCTTAGCTTTTGCTTGTCTGTAAAGGTTTTAATTTCTCCTTCGAATCTGAATGAGTTCCTTGCTGGGTAGAGTAATCTTGGTTGTAGGTTTTTCCCTTTCATCACTTTAAATATGTCCTGCCACTCCCTTATGGCTTGCAGAGTTTCTGCTGAAAGATCAGTTGTTAACCTTATGGAGATTCCCTTGCATGTTATTTGTTGCTTTTCCTTTGCTGCCTTTAATATTTTTTCTTTGTATTTAATTTTTGATAGTTTGATTAATATGTGTCTTGGCGTGTTTCTCCTTGGATTTATCCTGTATGGGACTCTTTGTGCTACCTGGACTTGATTGACTATTTCCTTTCCCATATTAGGGAAGTTTTCAACTGTAATCTCTTCAAATATCTTCTCAGTCCCTTTCTTTTCCTCTTCTTCTCCTGGGACCCCTATAACTCAAATATTGGTGCATTTAATGTTGTCCCAGAGGTCTCTGAGACTGTCCTCAATTCTTTTCACTCTTTTTTCTTTATTCTGCTCTGTGGTAGTTATTTCCACTATTTTATCTTCCAGGTCAGTTTTCTGTTCTTCTGCCTCAGTTATTCTGCTATTGATTCCTCCTAGAGAATTTTTAATTTCATTTGTTGTGTTGTTCATCATTGTTTATTTGCTCTTCAGTTCTTCTAGGTCCTTGTTAAAGGTTTCTTTTATTTTCTCTATTCTATTTCCAAGATTTTGGATCATCCTTACTGTCATTATTCTGAATTCTTTTTCAGGTAGACTGCCTATTTTCTCTTCATTTGTTTGGTCTGGTGAGTTTTTACCTTGCTCCTTCATCTGCTGTGTGTTCCTCTGTCTTCTCATTTTGCTTAACTTCCTGTGTTTGGGGTCTCCTTTTTGCAGGCTGCAGGTTTGTAGTTCCTGTTGTTTTTGGTGTCTGCCCCCAGGGGCTGTGGTTGGTTCAGTGGGTTGTGTAAGCTTCCTGGTGGAGGGAATTGGTGCCTGTGTTCTGGTGGATGAGGCTGGATCTTGTCTTTCTGGTGGGCAGGACCGTGTCCGGTGGTATGTTTTGGAGTGTTTGTGACCTTATTATGATTTTAGGCAGCCTTTCTTCTAATGGGTGGGGTTGTGTTCTCATCTTGCTAGTTGTTTGGCATAGGGTGTCCAGCACTGTAGCTTGCTGGTTGTTGAGTGGAGCTGGTTCTTAGCGTTGAGATGGAGATCTCTGGGAGAGCTTTTGCTGTTTGATATTACATGGAGCTGGGAGGTCTCTAGTGGACCAATGTCCTGAACTTGGCTCTCCCACCTCAGAGACACAGGCCTGACACCCTGCTGGAGCACCAAGACCCTGTCAGCCACACGGCTGCTAGTGTTGGAGGGTCTCTTGCAGCAGCAGGGGGTGGCTGTGGCTCACTGTGGGGACAAGGACCTAAAAATGTTGTGGAGACCCCACAACAAAAAGAAAGACATTACCTCTTCTTGGATAGGGCAATTTAGCATCATAAATATACACCAGTGAGAATCTTTGTTTTTCACCTGCTATAGTCCCATGATTTCAGAGTTTATATGAAAATATCTTCATGTTTTCCATAGGCTCAGTTTCTCTGCAAATTTTTTGAAAGTTTCCATCTAATGATATTGTCAAGGTCCATATGTCAGTATTTATTGGAAAGTGGAAATGAAAGTATCATTTCTCTTCTTGTCTTAATTTTAGTCTAGAATATCCAGTTCTAGCACTACCTCTGCCTCAAACATACTTTTTTTTTTTTTTTTAAGAGCACTCTCTGCCCCTAGACTAATCCCAACATAGTCCCATCACACAAGTACTAGCCTTCAGGTATGGGTTGGCAAAATACTTGCCAGAGATTCTTCTTGTTGCTTTTGGCATTCAGCCAGGCCTTACCTCTGAAGGACTCACCAAACAATTTAAAGAAAGGCATTTTTTTCTCTTTCCACGTACATGTTTCATTGTCCTCTTCTCTTCCACACCATTAATCAAAAGTTGATGTTGGGACTCCTACAATTTCAGCCTACTTTTGATGGAGATCAGTGTGATCTTCCTTAACTACATTTTCCCTTGGCTCTGCTCTATGTGATTTTGTTTCTCCTACACTAGAAAGTTGTTATTTCTTCTTGGCTGGCTGGCTTCCTAGTAGATCCTGATATTCGAAAACAGGTTAGATTCGTTTAGTCCATGTCTGTCAAGGTCTGGTTCTTTGGGTGGAGGAAATGATTTAAATGAATCTCACCCACTTGGAGACAGCTCCAACAAAGGCTGCTTACAAAATAAGGCAGATGGATTTCAAAATTGCTGCCTTGAATGTATACTATGGCCAAGTATACTGCCAAATTTTTCATTACCTTAAATGTCTATTTGTCAATTCTAAGTTCCAGCTGTTTCTCACCATCTAGAACATGAGACTTCCATGAGAACTATTTCTACATATTCCACTGTTTGCCCATTGAGCATTTTTATTCATAATTAAGAAAAACATTGCAAGTATAAGCCACCCCAAAGACACAATTTGTATTAGGATCATCTCCAAAAGACACTGGCAGTGGGAAAAGTAGCCTCTTTCCCTTTTATGTATTTGTCATGCTAAACTGTAACTTCCTCTTGAGTAAACTATTTTTCTGAAGTAGGAGAGCAAGATACTGTAGGGAAGGGGAGGAGTGGAATTTGGAAACTGTTGTTACATCCAATTACTCAGCTGTACTTTGTTGTAGTTTAAGATACTACAAATCTGGCTTATAGTATATGCATGTATGTTTGTATGTATGTATTTAATTTAGACCATTGGTCACGTTATAGGATTTTCTGGGACTGTTTAGGTAACTCAGAGAATTCAAGAGAAGGTTATCTCCAAGTACATTCATAATAAAATAACAATGACTAAGGGCTTAGTTGTGATTATCTGTGTTTTCAGACTCATTCCTTTTATGGATTAATGTGAAGAAAAGTTAAAGTAGAAAGCTGAGGAAATAGGTAGCTTCTATCTAAAATATCTCAGACACTAATACAATTAAAATTTTTTTCAAATCATTTGTGTTGCTCCAGTTGACTGAATTATATGCTGTACTACAGACTTTCTACTTTGACATCCAGGCCTGATTTAGTGTGCTTGGTAGGCTAAATAGTTACCAATGAGTTTGGTACTTTGTGGACAAATGATCCAATGGTTCAAAATGCACATCCTGAATGTTGTCTTTGCTCTATGGTTTTGAACAGGTCCCTTCACCTCCCTTAGTTTCAGTTCCCTCACCAGCAAAATGGGAGAATAATGCCCATCTTGTAGAGAGCCTTACTGTAAAGAAAAAAGACGATGTATATGAAATGTACAGTGCATGGTAATATTGGTATTTTTAAAATGTTATTAATTATAGTGATTCATTTTATGTAAGAGTAAGATAAAGTCTGGTATATATTATTTCTAGATGTCAGTAGAATAATTATCATTGCTCAAACCAAAGCCAATTCCAAGTTTCTAGCCCTATGGCTGGACATTTTTTCCTGCTACTGTAATAGTGTTGGAGTCATAAGCCTTGCTTTTAATTCTATGTTTGCAAGTGGAACAATTAGTAATGGCTTTATAAAGATGACAAGTTTGTAAAGATTTTACAAGTCTACTTGGAAAATAAATCAAGCACATAGGAATGCTTTCAATACTCATTTTCTTACCTTGGTAACTGATTCTTTTACTTTTAAGACTCATAATGTAATTTCAGTTCTATAAAAACCAACTAACAACTTAAATAATACATCTGACTCACAGACATCAATCTGGATTATCATGTATATAGTTCATCAAAAACAGAATGGAAGGCTTTCTCTTTCTAGGACTTATTAGACTGCTTGATGAATATTTATTAACAGTCCATGGAGTATGACATATGGTCTGATTGCAAGATGCATAATCGAAGTTCTAAGAGCATATGATAAAGATAATCCAGAAAACTGCAAGACTGATTCCACAGCATTGCATAATAGTGCTAAGTTCCATGAAGGCAGGATCTCTGTTAGTTAACTGCTGCATTTCCAGGGCTTAAAACAATTCCCGGAACAGAATAAGTATTAAATAAATATTTGTTGAATGACTGAGCTCAGACTTACGATATTAATAAGCAGATCTTTTACATTTTGTGTTTGTGTCTTAAAGCCACACCAGTGTATTATGTGAAGTTGATATTATCACTTTAAAAATCATTGAATAAAAAATGCACTTTTGTAATAAAAAAGTAAGCCCTTCTTAAGTAAGCCTTTATCTATCTGAAATAAATTATAACAGCATAGGTTTTCTCCAGAAAAATAATAAAATATAAGTAATTAAGTAATTTTAAAGTGTTTTATTTTGGCATTCTGTGTGTGTGTGTGTGTGTGTGTGTGTGTGTGTGTGTGTGTAGGGAATATTCCCTATACACATATATACTAAATACTTAAGTATAATAGCTAATTACTTGATGAGATGAAGATACTCTCTAAATAAACATTATTTGAAGAGATCTATCTCTGTGCCTAGAACATGGTAAATGCTCTGTGACTATTTCTTGGCTGGATGAAATGTCTTTTATGTGTGTACACGTTCTGTTTCCAATATACCTGTTTATAATACATATAAATTTTTGGTGTATTCTGAGAATATAGAATAAATCAAATAATATTACAAGTAAACCTGAGGCAGAATATTCTGGAACACAGAACACATTAGATTAGCCAAATTATTTAAATCACTAGACTTTTAGCCTCTAGGATATAGAATGTAGATTCATACGTTTATTTTTAAGGATGAAATGGGTAATTAAAAAATATTACTCTAACATTTCCAGTGTTAATTTATTTATTTTTATAAACTTATTTATTTATTTCTTTTTGGCTGCATTGGGTCTTCGTTCCTGCATGCAGGCTTTATCTAGTTGCCGCAAGCGGGGCTACTCTTTGTTGCGATGTGCGGGCTTGTCATTGCAGTGGCTTCTCTTGTTGTGGAGCATGGGCTCTAAGCGCATGAGCTTCAGTAGTTGTGGCTCATAGGCTCTAGATCACAGGCTCAGAAGTTGTGGCACACAAGCTTAGTTGTTCCGCGTCATATGGGATCTTCCGGACCAGGGCTTGAACCCGTGTCTCCTGCATTGGCAGGCGGATTCTTTTTTTTTTTTTTTTTTTGCTTTATAACAAATTTAATCAGTTATACATATACATATGTTCCCATATCCCCTCCCTTTTGCGTCTCCCTCCCACCCTCCCTATCCCACCTCTCCAGGCGGTCACAAAGCACCGAGCTGATCTCCCTGTGCTATGCGGCTGCTTCCCACTAGCTATCTACCTTACGTTTGGTAGTGTATATATGTCCATGCCTCTCTTTCACTTTGTCACAGCTTACCTTTCCCCCTCCCCATATCCTCAAGTCCATTCTCTAGTAGGTCTGTGTCTTTATTCCCGTCTTACCCCTAGGTTCTTCATGACATTTTTTTTTCTTAAATTCCATATATATGTGTCAGCATACAGTATTTGTCTTTCTCTTTCTGACTTACTTCACTCTGTATGACAGACTCTAGGTCCATCCACCTCATTACAAATAGCTCAATTTCATTTCTTTTTATGGCTGAGTAATATTCCATTGTATATATGTGCCACATCTTCTTTACCCATTCATCCGATGATGGACACTTAGGTTGTTTCCATCTCCGGGCTATTGTAAATAGGGCTGCTATGAACAATTTGGTACATGTCTCTTTTTGAATTATGGTTTTCTCAGGGTATATGCCCAGTAGTGGGATTGCTGGGTCATATGGTAGTTCTATTTGTAGTTTTTTAAGGAACCTCCATACCGTTCTCCATAGTGGCTGTACCAATTCACATTCCCACCAGCAGTGCAAGAGTGTTCCCTTTTTTCCACACCCTCTCCAGCATTTATTGTTTCTAGATTTTTTGATGATGGCCATTCTGACTGGTGTGAGATGATATCTCATTGTAGTTTTGATTTGCATTTCTCTAATGAGTAAAGATGTTGAGCATCCTTTCATGTGTTTGTTGGCAGTCTGTATATCTTCTGTGGAGAAATGTCTATTTAGGTCTTCTGCCCATTTTTGGATTGGGTTGTTTGTTTTTTTGTTATTGAGCTGCATGAGCTGCTTATAAATTTTGGAGATTAATCCTTTGTCAGTTGCTTCATTTACAAATATTTTCTCCCATTCTGAGGGTTGTCTTTTGGTCTTGTTTATGGTTTCCTTTGCTGTGCAAAAGCTTTGAAGTTTCATTAGGTCCCATGTGTTTATTTTTGTCTTTATTTCCATTTCTCTAGGAGGTGGGTCAAAAAGGATCTTGCTGTGATTTATGTCATAGAGTGTTCTGCCTATGTTTTCCTCTAAGAGTTTGATAGTGTCTGGCCTTACATTTAGGTCTTTAATCCATTTTGAGCTTATTTTTGTGTATGGTGTTAGGGAGTGATCTAATCTCATACTTTTACATGTCCCTATCCAGTTTTCCCAGCACCACTTATTGAAGAGACTGTCCTTTCTCCACTGTACATTCCTGCCTCCTTTATCAAAGATAAGGTGACCATATGTCTGTGGGTTTATCTCTGGGCTTTCTATCCTGTTCCATTGATCTACCTTTCTGTTTTTGTGCCAGTACCATACTGTCTTGATAACTGTAGCTTTGTAGTATAGTCTGAAGTCAGGGAGCCTGATTCATCCAGCTCCATTTTTCGTTCTCAAGATTGGCAGGTGGATTCTTAACCACTGTGCCAACAGGGAAGTCCTCCACTGTTAATTTTAAAAGCCAGTAAGAATGTATATATTCTAAACTACGAAATGTAACTTAGAGCAGGATTTAATTGTTGATACATCTTATTTTTAGTCACATTTTTTTCCCTCATGAATGAAAATACGCCTGACTATTCTTTCATCACAATGTTAGGGAACAAATTTAAATTCTTTTCTTCTGAATTTTTCTGTTTTAGCAATAGCATTCTAGCACCCTTGAAAGCTTAGATAGAACAAGTGAAAACATTCAAGATGTTTTTAATTTATCTCATTGGAAATGACAGCATTAATCTTTGTTTTTGCCTCTGCAACTCTAAACTTTATACATTTTAAGTCTGACTCAAATTACTAATTTTGATGTTCTTGATAACAGGTTTAGGAGATTGTCCCCTAAATGTGGCTTTGCTTGGATTATCAGCTATTGAAGTAAGAGAATTGCATAGCTTCCTTAAACTCAGAGTAATAGTCAAATATTACAGAAAAGGGGGAAAGATTATATTATAATGAGTTCTCTTTGCCTCTCTCTCTCCCTCTCATGATATTAAAAAAAATTAGCTGCTGCTCTTGAGGAGAAAAGAAAATTCCCTTTTCTCTATTTTGGCATTGTGTGTGTGTGTGTGTGTGTGTGTGTACAAATGTACTTAAGAAATTGGTGGATATGTCTCTACACAACACCAAAACCCACAGATACTAACTTCTTTAGGCCTTGGGTAATGTATTTCAGAGTTTACATTAGAAAATGGTGATACTGTTCTAATCTATAAACCACTTTCTTGGAATATGGATTTCTTGGTAAACTGTAGTAATTAACTCTTTCAGGATAGGAAATCAGTTTCTTAAACTGTGAAGTAATGTCATCTAATATCTCATTGTTATCCTGAGTGGAAAATTTCTCTGCCCAGCAAAATTATTATAGCCATATCTCAGTTTAACCACAGGTACTGTCCCAAAGTCATGAGTCTGCTAGCTGAACATGGGACAAACATATTTTCTCAGAGAAGCACATTTTCTAATATTAACATCAATAGGAGAGGTGGTATACAATTGGTGATCTTTCGTGACAGAAAGCTAAAGTATGCAAGATAACAGCATTAAATATAGGGCTTTCTGTCTTATAGACAATTGGGTGGCTAAAACCCTGGGAAAAGACTCCAGTGTTGGATTCATGCTCAGAGTTCCAGCAAGGTCAAGTTTTACAAAGACTTTCTTCCCAGAAAGAATAGAAAGTCGTTGACTGTCTGTAGGAGCTGAATTTCATTACTACTTAAAGAGTCTTTTTCACAATCTACTTGTGGTCTCTGTATCACAAAAGATGTATTGCACAAGGACCCAAGTTCATTTCTTTTATATATCTTTAATATTTTTTTCTTATAGCTACAGGAACATTTCTGGATTTGTAAGTACTTAGTTCTTCAGAGAATGTAATGGAAAATCTATTGAAAACTGCCAATAATGCATTTTTTAAACAGATGGAATACTTTGGTTACAGATTATTTACCAAATAGTTTTTGTGTCATCCCCTTTGAGAATGACTAGAAGATGCTAGGACTACATGTCTTCTTTTATATTCACAACTTTCTTTATCAATACTGTGTTCTCGGTAAACGTTAAGGGAACATGGGAGCTTCAGGAAGAATACAGCTGGCCTCATGAGAAATACTGAGGAACGCTTTGTGAATTTGGGGTTCAATTCTGAGCAGTATACTTTGTCAGAGGTATCCTTCTGACAGAGAGTGTTCCCTGCATCCTCCACAGTGTGCACTAGGATTGAAGGGATTGTATTTCTATGCATATATTCTGAACATACAGTTCCCCTACTCTGCTGTCCTTCTGGAAAAATCTGTCTCAACATGCTCTGGATGACATTCAGAGAAATTTATTCTTTCAAGTTTGTAATGAGTAAAAGAACAGATTCTACCTAAAACCTCTCTAAGGGCATCGTAACTGACAAAACTGGTACACTCATTGAATGCTATTATAGTGTTTGGTTAATAAATGTATATGCAAAGTGTAGTACAACACTGTTACCTAAGAAATCCTCAAGATTTTAGTGTGAAGAAGGTAGCACAAACATACCCTTCAAAAAGCTGAGGCTACAAAATGTTTTTGAGAAATCTGTGGAATATTCAAAAAAAAAGTCATGTATTAGGCCAGGATGAAGTTTTAACATGTTCCAAATATTAACATCAGGTCAACTATAATCTCTTACCATAGTATAGAATAATTAGAAATCAGTAACGAATAGTTTTAAAAATTCTACATGTCTGCAATATAAGCAGCAATATTTTCTCTAGGCTGCTGATAATGCATAAGAAGAGAAGTCTTTTTAAAATGATAGGTAATTAGTGTAGCCTTTAATAATATAATAAATTTACCACTTATATAACATAGGTGAAGCAGAGTTTAGTAGATAATCTTTTTTTTTTTTTTTTCTTTTTGCGGTATGCGGGCCTCTCACTGTTGTGGCCTCTCCCGTTGCGGAGCACAGGCTCCGGATGCGCAGGCCCAGCGGCCATGGCTCAAGGGCCCAGCCGCTCCGCGGCATATGGGATCCTCCCAGACCGGGGCACGAACCCGTATCCCCTGCATCGGCAGGCGGACTCTTAACCACTGCGCCACCAGGGAGGCCCGATAATCTTATTACTGAAGGGGAAATGCTTGGGACCTACAGTCAGAATGATATTATGTTATTTTTTCTGTACAGGTATTTAGTGGAACCAATAAATTATTTTATTTTTTCTTTTTCTCTTATGTATTTTATAATGTTTCTATAATTACTATCTTTCTCTTAAAAAAGAGAAAGATAAGTCTCAAGGAAAATGAAGAGTATATTGCTGGCAAGACTCAGTTTCCAAACCTAATCTTGGCAAGTGCCCTATATCAGCAACAATCTAATTTCTTCATGAGATTAAAAATTTTTATAACCCAGTAATTCATGGAAAATCAAATCTGATACATACTTCCGTTTGGTAAAGAAATTATACTGAGAAAAACACCTTCAGTTTCCTTAGAAAAGAGTAAAGTTAATACTTTCTCAGCATTTACATATCATTAAGGGTAGTAACTAGATTTACTTGAACTAAACGGGTTAAGTAAACTCAACAGTAACCATTTATGGCCCCGCAGCTGATCTGTGTCCTTCTGGCCCACCCTGAGGTCATCTGCAGAGGTGGTGGACAAGCAATACCTGCGACAGCTTCCTGGCCTCCAGCACTTGTGTCTCTGCCCCAGGGCCTTCTCTGGTTACAGGGAGGAATGCCGGGCTGGCCAGCTGGGACTTGCAGTTAACCGCCTAGGAGCAACCCTCAAACAAGGAGGACAGAACTGTGGGCTTTATACCTCAGTCCCTCATCTCAGGCATGTTCTACATGGTTTCTCAGAGGGTCCCCAGCAGGACTGGGCCCTGACTGCCCACAGTGGAAACCTGTTCATTATTTTTTCCCCAGCTTTACTGAGGTATAATTGACATATACAATTGTAAATATTTAAAGTGCAATAAGATAATCTGATATGCATAGACATTGTGAAATGATTACCACAATCAAGTTAATTAACACATCCATCCCCTCACAGAGTTACTATGGGTTTTTTTTGTCATGAGAATGTCTAGAATGCTTAAGATTACTCTCTTAGCAAATTTCAAGTGTACAATACAGTATTATTAACTATAGTCAGAATTTGTACATTAGACCCACAGAACTTATTCATCTTATAACCTAAAGTTTGTATCCTTTGACTAACACTCCTCCCCCTGCCCCCCCCCACCGCTTACCCCCACCAGCCCCTGGCAATCCCAACTCTTTGTTTCCACGGAAACCTGATCACTAATAATGTGTCCCTTTGGGCTTTCTTTCCTTTACTGTCTCACTTCCTCACTCCTCACTTCTCAGATAAACTACTAGCAACCAAAGCCTTTTGTCAAGGTCTGCTTTCTGACAGGGGAATATAACCTAAGTCCCCACGCTAGACATTAGATAGTTTCTTGAAGCCAAGGGCCTGTTCATTTGACTCTGGAATCCCTGGTACAGCATGTCCCTAGCACGTATAAAATGAGATATTTTCCCACACCTCACATAGATTGGAATCTAGCAGGGAAGACACACATGTACTCTACAGAACAAGGTAGACTGGATTAATATCTCAAAGAGGTACAACCAAAGAGTTACGGGGAGTAGTTACTAATTACAAATATGAAGATCAGAAAGGCTTTAAGGAAGATGTGATATTAAATCAGGTGTTGAAGGATGCTTAAGATTCTGGCAAGTGGAGAAGAAGGAGGGAAATGACATTTCAGGCAAAAAAAAAAAGAGCAATAGCAAAGTTGCAGAAGTTTTAAAGTACATGGACTATTGGAAGAAAATAATAGTGTTCTTGGGCTGAATCTTGGGGTGCATGAAGCAGGAGGTGGAAAAGCAAAATAAATCAAAATTAGTCCATGGCAGCCTGGACATTTGAGGAAGCCTTTAAGAGTGGAGGAAGAATGTTTCAGAACTGTACACACAGAGCTATTTTTTTTTATGTGACTTCTAAAAAAAAAATCTCTCCCACACATTGACAGTCACTTCCTTTGCTAACATTATTTTGAAAGTCTGACTCACTAATAGAGCATTTTTCCTGAAACTCAAGAAATTTAGAATTTTTTCTTTTCTTTCCTTTCTTTGTTTTGTTTTCGATTTTGTTTCCCGAAGAGGACAAGAAAAAGAGACAGGAGCGCCTCTTCTTGCCTGAAATTTCAACAGATATTTATATCTTATGTCATCTGTTTTATTAGAATTCAGGTCTTAAGCCTTCCACTTTGAAGCTATCATTCAGCCCCACTTTTTCCTGAAGGGGACTATGATGTGAGTAGCTCATTCTCCTTATCTGGTAAATACATTTGTGGACGGGAAGATGGAAGGACTCCATTGAAAAATCGTGGAGTTTGGCTGGTTGGGACAAGCACTGGTTTGGAAACCAGGAAACCCGGGCCCTAGCTCTGGATCTGCCTCAGCCCAGTTTTTGGCCTTGGGAAAGTCATTAAAATGTTCACTGTCTATAAAATGAGGTGTTGGACTAGAAGATCTCTATGATTTCTTCCAGCCTCTGTGATTAAGTCAAGGTCAGAAGATAAAACGAAGTCTCTTATGCATGTCACAATACACACACATACACACACACACACAAGCTATTTGACAGCTGCTGACATTATAATTTTTTGAAAAAAAAATTGCAAACATCACTGCCACTAGTTCCTTTAAAATATTTATTTTCTGATGAGTTAATGTAAGCCCCATCAATTAAAATAAGCATAATAGTTCTCATAAAACAGTAAAATAGTAATTTTCTAAAATGCATCTGATGGCACCAGGTCTTGGGGTATTTTCCGTTAGTTGCTGGAAAGATAATAGCATTTCATTAAAAAATGAACCACTAACAAATAACTAGATTCTGAACATTGTATTCCCCACTGAAATGTAGATATTATTAATAGATGATGGTCTGTTTTGAGATATAGTGTTCTTTAAGATATTGCTGTAGCATAAAACAAGAGGTTAAAAAAGTACGGTTGCTCCTATATCCTTAGACTTGCATAAAGTAGTAGCCAGAGAAGCTGCCATCATTATTTTACTACTACCCTCTTTTATCATGTACTTTCTCAATCAAGTTGTTGTTTTTTAATGTTGGAAAATAATTGAGATTGTTCTATGAGTGGTTTTTTCCCCGCATGATGATGATGGAAAGGTTTTAACTTACAGAGAAGTAACTGATGGAAGCAAGAACTGTAGAAGCGGTGAGCCCACGGACAGACGAGAGCATGAGGGAGGAAGTCGTTTTGCCCAAGGGGAGCTCTTGGTTGAGAGCACTGAACACAGCATTCCAATCTCAACATTTTGCATTTAGAAGTCTGAAGTAGAGAACCAGTATTATCAAGGGAACCTGGAGAGGAAAACTGCTGTGCTCAATAAATATTTTCTTAAAAATCATATCGGATTTTAGAAACCTTTAGCCTGATTGTTTACTTTTCAGACATCAAACAGTTCAGGGGAATACAAAACAAACTATACTTTGAACCTAATAGTCCAATGACAAAAATAACTATTTTCTTTCTAAAACATTGAAAATATGTGCAATATACTTCTTAAGACAAAATTCTAGATCCACAAATGTTAAAGTCACAGAAATGATTTTGGTGCGAAGTGGTGAGGAATCCAGGCAGGCTACGTGAAGAGGGAAAGAGAATCAGCACTTGCAGCATAGCATTTCTTTATCTCTCAGGAGTCTAAAGAAGAAGAAAGATCTGCCTCTGAGTGAAATCAGAACTAAGAATTACCTGCTGGGTTCAGGCACCCTGTTTTGGGGACGTGATGGCAATATTTTCACCAGTCCCATCTAGCAGGAATCTCTTACCTGCTTAGAGCAGGAGTTAGACTTAGGGTGACAAGGTGTCCCAGTTGGCCCGGACTGTTCAGGTTTTAGCACTGAAAGGACTGCATCCCCCCAAACCCCTCAGTCCTGGACAAACCACAACAGTTGGTCATCCTCATAGAGGGGATGTGCTTAGAGTCATGCTATTAAAAATGAGAATACATGAATACTCTGCATGAGACTGACTCTTAGAGTTTAACATTGGTGGAAGAAGAATATTTTAGTCTAAATTGACTATTAGAATTAGAGTCATGCTAACTTGGGTGAGGTCACAAGGGGATGTAATTCGTGTGCCCCCAGGATTCACCAGTTCGGGAATGGGGCATGGAGAATCACAGTTTCAGTGCCTTCTCTGGCAGATACCCCCACCTGCTATATTTGGCCTTCCAACTCACTTCAAAACCTGTTCTAATTATTTCTGGAGTCCGTAGGAGGTACTGCATCTGTGATATTGAGCAAGTCCTCTTAGCCTCCATTTTTGAAATGGACATTAGTGATCATCACTGCAATCGAGGGCTTAGGGTTTCTGAAGCATCCAGAAGCAGCTGTTGTCAACATTTCCTGCAGGGGTGGCCTCCTGCTTTATTCAGTCATGCTCATTGAACTAAGATAAGTCTTCCCAAGTCTTCTTTTCAATGAGTTCGCTGCACTCTTTCCCCAATCCCTCCAAGTTAGATCTGAATGGAAGTCTAATGGGCCTCCTAAACATAGGCAGAATTACTGTAAAGCTGTTGAAAGTACAGTTTCAGGGGACTTTGAGAGGCCTGTACTAATTCTGTATTATTTTTCTTAAATAAGAATATCCCTTTTCTGTGACATCTTTGTCTGGTTTTGGTATCAGAGTGATGGTGGCCTTGTAGAATGAGTTTGGGAGTGTTCCTCCCTCTGCTATATTTTCGAAGAGCTTGAGAAGGATAGGTGTTAGCTCTTCTCTAAATGTTTGATAGAATTTGCCTGTGAAGCCATCTGGTCCTGAGCTTTGGTTTGATGGAAGATTTTTAATCACAGTTTCAATTTCAGTGCTTGTGATTGGTCTGTTCATATTTTCTATTTCTTCCTGGTTCAGTCTGCAAAAGTTGTGCTTTTCTAAGAATTTGTCCATTTCTTCCAGGTTGTCCATTTTATTGGCACATAGTTACTTGTAGTAATCTCTCATGATCCTTTGTATTTCTGCAGTATCAGTTCTTACTTCTCCTTTTACATTTTTAATTCTGTTGATTTCAGTCTTCTCCCTTTTTTTCTTGATGAGTCTGGTTAATGGCTTATCAATTTTGTTTAGCTTCTCAAAGAACCACGTTTTAGTTTTATTGATCTTTGCTACTGTTTCTTTCATTTCTTTTTCATTTATTTCTGATCTGATCTTTATGATTTCTTTCCTTCTGCTAACTCTGGGGTGTTTTTCTTTTTTTTGGTTCTTCATTCTATAATTGCTTTAGGTATAAGGTTACTTTGTTTATTTGAGATATTTCTTGTTTATTGAGGTAGGATTGTATTGCTATAAACTTCCCTCTTAGAACTGCTTTTGCTGCATCCTATAGGTTTTCGATCATCGTGTTTTCATTGTCATTTCTTTCTAGGTATTTTTTGATTTCCTCTTTGATTTCTTCAGTGATACCTTGGTTATTTAGTAGTGTATGGTTTAGCCTCCATGAGTTTGTATTTTTTACAGTTTTTCAGGTCAATATCACTGATGAACATAGATGCAAAAATTCTCAACAAAATACTAGCAAACAGAATCCAATAGCACATTAAAAGGATCATACACCATGATCAAGTGGGGTTTATCCAAGGAATGCAAGGATTCTTCAATATATGTAAATCAATCAATGTGATACACCATATTAACAAACTGAAGGAGTAAATCCACATGATAATCTCATGCAGAAAAAGCTTTTGACAAAATTCAACACCCACTTATGATAAAAAAACTCTACAGAAAGTATGCATAGAGGGAGCCTACCTCAACATAATAAAGGCCATATATGACAAACCCACAGCCAACATCATTCTCAATGGTGAAAAACTGAAACCATTTCCTCTAAGACAAGGAACAAGACAAGGTTGCCCACTCACACCACTACTATTCAACATAGTCTTGGAAGTTTTAGCCACAGCAATCAGATAAGAAAAAGAAATAAAAGGAATCCAAATTGGAAAACAAGAAGTAAAACTGTCACTGGTTTCAGATGACATGATAATATACATAGAGAATCCTAAAGATGCTACCAGAAAACTACTAGAGCTAATCAATGAATTTGGTAAAGTTGAAGGATACAAAATTAGTGCACAGAAATCTCTTGCATTCCTATACATTAACAACAAAAGATCAGGAAGAGAAATTAAGGAAACAATCTCATTCATCACTGCAACAAAAAGAATAAAATACCTAGGAATAAACCTACCTAAGGAGGCAAAAGACCTGTACTCAGAAAACTATAAGACACTGATGAAAAAATCAAAGATGACACAAACAGATGGAGAGCTATACCATGTTCTTGGATTGAAGAATCAGTATTGTGAAAATGACTATACTAACCAAGGCAATCTACAGATTCAATGCAATCCCTATCAAACTACCAATGGCATTTTTTTCCAGAACTAGAACAAAAAATTTCAGTTTGTATGGAAACACAAAAGACACTGAATAGCCAAAGCAATCTTGAGAAAGAAAAACGGAGCTGGAGGAATCAGGCTCCCAGAATTCAGACTATACTACAAAGCTATAGTAATCAAGACAGTATGGTAGTGGCACAAAAACAGAAATATAGGTCAATGGAACAGGCCAGAAAGTCCAGAGGTAAACCCACAGACATATGGTCACCTTATCTTTGATAAAGGAGGGAAGAATATACAATGGAGAAAAGACAGCCTCTTCAATAAGTGGTGTTGAGAAAACTGGACAGCTACATGTAAAAGAATGAAATTAGAAAACTCCCTAACACCATACAGAAAAATAATCTCAAATTGGATTAAAGACCTAAATGTAAGGCCAGACACTATCAATCTCTTAGAGGAAAACATAGGAAGAACAGTCTATGACATAAATCACAGCAAGATCCTTTTTGACCCACCTCCTAGAGAAATGGAAATAAAAACAAGAATAAACAAATGGGACCTAATGAAACTTCAAAGCTTTTGCACAACAAAGGAAACCATAAACAAGACGAAAAGACAACCTTCAGAATGGGAGAAAATATTTGCAAATGAAGCGACTGACAAAGGATTAATCTCCAAAGTATACAAACAGCTTATTCAGCTCAATAAAAAAAACAAACAACCCAATCCACAAATGAGCAGAAGACCTAAATAGACATTTCTCCACAGAAGATATACAGATTGCCAACGAAGAGATGAAAGGATGCTCAATGACGCTAATCATTAGAGAAATGTAAATCAAAACCACAATGAGGGATCACCTCATACCAGTCATAATGGCCAACATCAAAAAAATCTACAAACAATAAATGCTGGAGAGGGTGTGGAGAAAAGGGAACCCTCTTGCACTGTTGGTGGGAATCTAAATTAATACAGCCACTATGGAGAACAGTATGGAGGTTCCTTAAAAATCTAAAAATAGAAGTACCATGTGACCCAGCAATCCCACTACTGAGCATATACCCTGAGAAAACCATAATTCAAAAATAGACATGTACCACAATGTTTATTGAAGCTCTATTTACAATGTGCAGGACATGGAAGCAACCTAAGTGTTCATTGACAGATGAATGGATAAAGAAGATGTGACACATATATACAATGGAATATTACCCAGTCATAAAAGGAAACAAAATTGAGTTATTTGTAGTGAGGTAGATGGACCTAGAGTCTGTCATACAGAGTGAAGTAAGTCAGAAAGAGAAAAACAAATACCATATGTTAACACATATATATGGAATGAAAAAAAAAGGTTATGAAGAAACTAGGGGCAGGACTGGAATAAAGACTCAGACAATGAGAATGGCTTGAGGACATGGGGAGGGGGAAGGGTAAGCTGGGATGAAGTGAGAGAGTGGCATGGAGTTATATGTACTACCAAATGTAAAACAGATAGCTAGTGGGAAGAAGCAGCATAGCACAGGGAGATCAGCTTGGTGCTTTGTGACCACGTAGAGGGGTGGGATAGGGAGGGTGGGAGGGAGACGCAAGAGGGAGGGCATATGGGGATATATGTATACAAATAGTTGATTCACTTTGTTATAAAGCAGAAACTAACACACCATTGTAAAGCAATTATAATCCAATAAAGATGTTAAAAAAAAAAACCAAAAAGAATATCCCTGGGTCCACGCTATGGACTAAATTGTTTCCCCCTCTACCAAAATCATATGCCCAAGCCCTTACCTTAATATGACTGTATTTAGAGATAGGGCTTTTAGGAGGTAACCAATGTTAAAAAAAAATTCATAATGCTGGGATCCTACTTTAAAAGGATCAGTGGCCTTATAGAAAAGGAACAAAAATCTCTCTCTCTCTCTCCTCCAGCGCACACACTTAGGAAAGGTCACATGAGGTTACAGCAAGAAGGTGGCCATCTGCAAGTCAGGAAGGGAGACCTTACCAGAACCTGACCATACTGGCACCCTGATCTTGAACTTCCAGCCTCAAGAACTGTGAATAAATAAATTTCTGTGGGTTAAGTCAGTCTACGGTACTTTGCTATGGCAGTCTGAGCAGACTAAGACCACCTGTTTTGTCCATAAACCTATATTTGATTATTAGGAATGCAAATTGGAATATTTTTGTCTGCCTCCTTCAACCCCAATTTAAGGCCTGGAAAGGTGATATCAATACAGAGATAGAAATATTTTTTGGCGTGGAGAATTGATAGCAACTTAGCTATTAGGAAGCTATTGTTGTGAACACCAGAGAATGAAAGCCATGAGGTGGAAAGGACAACAAGTTCCTTTTGTTTGAGCAACCCAAGGGCAACAAATCTGGGGGCAGGGCAGTTGGAGACATTTATGAACATGGGGGCAGCATAGTAAAGTGATTAAAAGCCTGGCTCCAGACTCAAAACCTAGACCATTACTTGTTTCTACGTGTAAATGGACATGCCACTTAATCTTTCTTTGCTTCATTTCCTCGTCTTTGAGATGGAGAAAACAGTAATAATACTTATGTCATAGAGTTGTTGTAAAGAATACATTTTATGAAATGTGTAAAGGATTTAGAAAAATGACTTGCATAATAAATGCTCAATAAATATTACCCACTGGGTTCATTGTAAGTTTCCAGTATTCTCCAAATGAATGGCATTCTCCTCTGTCCAGTTGTCAAAACACTTGACTACCCCTTGTGTCTTGTACCCATACCCGATTCATTACTATGTCTTGTCAATTTTTTTTTTTTTTTTTTTTTTTTTTGCGGTATGCGGGCCTCTCACTGTTGTGGCCTCTCCCGTTGCGGAGCACAGGCTCCGGACGCGCAGGCTCAGCGGCCATGGCTCACGGGCCTAGCCCTAGCAGAGTGTTTGTTTCATATACAATACTCAATAAAATGTTTGTTGAATGAATGAACTGATGAAGGATTGACCAGTGGAAAAATGTTCCATTCATTTTGCTGTTCGATGTTGTCTTTACTCTGACTCTGACACAATGCTTTAATTGTTCCTTCAGGCCAATATGGCCTGGAAACATGGGTTATGAGTGCTATCATTTTTCCCAAGTCATATTAAATTATCCACTTCTTTAATATATTCAAACCTACATTATCTAAAAATTATATTACAAACTTTATCTGAATGACTGAATGCAAGGAAATACCACTGACCCTTCAATAACAGGGGGTTGAACTGCACAGGTCCACTCATATGCAACTTTTCTTCAATAAATACTTACTACAGTACTACACGATCTGTGATTGGTTCAATCTGCAGATGCAGAACAACAGATACGGGAGGAACCTCAGATATGGGGGAACTGAGTATATGGAGGGCCAAATATAAATTATACTTGGATTTTTGTGCAGGGAGTTAGCACCCCGTAATCCCTGTGATGTTCAAGGCTCAACTGTATATTCAAACAGCCTCCTTAGGATATAAAACTCAGTTGCACTCTACATGGAGTCTTAGACTCATATGAGTCCTTAATTAAGACTCAGCTTCATATACAGGATTCCTGGAGCTACATGCATTTCATTCATCTAAAAAGTGCCAACACCAATCTTTGAAGAGTTCAGAAAATAAAGTCTGCAACTGGAAATAGTTTTAATTGGTATGCACCTTTTCTTCCCTTGTAGCTCTGAGAAGAAGGAAATGTGTTATTTACTGAGTGGCACTTAGAAAAACATTTGTTAAGCAGAAAATATATTATTTTACTCTATAAGGTATTACGGTATGAATAAAGCTCATTTTCATATGTAGAAGTGGAGACTTAAAAGAAATTATTTTGAACAGATTGTCTCAGCTGGTAATAGTAAAACTGAGTTTCAAAATTCTGGGGCTTTTTACTTTAAGGTTCATATTCCTGGTGTGCGATACTCTCTGCCTTCAGGGTGGCCATGAGCTTGTCTGCTGCCCACTTGTCCAGGAGGTAGTCAATGCTCTGAAAGATGGTGGCTTAGGTGCTATAAAAGTTCTTTCCTTCTGGCTGCCCTCCCTCTCTCCCTCCTTCCCTTCCTCCCTCCCTCCCTCCTTTCCTACTTTCTCCTTCCTAGAGGAATTGCTTGAGTTGTTTAAGGGAAATTTTCTCTTCTTTCCCATCATTTATTTTTTCTTGTATTTTTAAATACATTATCCAGTTATATGACATTGAGAGATTCTCAGAAATTAAGTGGAATTAATTCTTCACGCTTTAAAAAAACTCCACTAATATTCCAATTCTTTAATACTGAAATCATTTTCTACCTCCTCCCACTCCAAAACCTTGAATAAAAGTTGCATGTGTGGGTACTTTAATCCTCCACACATCAACCCTTCCAATTATTGATTTATTGAATTTTATTCCTGGAGTAAGATAGGAATGCGTTACAATTTGGGTAAATAATGATTGCATTGTTCCCTCCTCATATAATTTACTGAAGATTGGCACATCTTAGAGTAAATTGCCAAGAGCAGAATTGGATTGAAGTGAATTGCAGCTGTTACTCTTCTGTGTGCACACAACTTCCAAATGACAGTCTAAAATAGTTTTCCAACAGCGTTGTGTGAACTGGCCTGAAATTTTTCTCATTGCCCCGCGATGTGATTGAGCTCAGCTAGGAGGCTTAAATTTAATAGAATGCCTTTTACAACAGCTTAGTAGTTATTTTAATTGTATTAAAAACAATTATTTTTAAGGTATAGAAAATTACCTGAAGTTTGGTATGTACATATGCATATATGACATTGATTTTCTAAACTCTGTAATTATTTTCTATAAATTTACGTCTAAACTCTGCAATTTTTTATTTCACATTGTGTCAGTTTCACATGTCTTCTGGGATCCCTCTAACATAGAATCTGTTGGCTTTCCAAGCACTGATATTCATATCAAATTTTAAATCTGACTTGAAACATTTTATCTTGTCTTACTGATTATCTTTACATCAATACTAACCATGGTTATAGACTGAGATACAATTCAGTTTGTTTATGGCTGTGCCAATAGCTCTATCTATATATACAAATGGACATCCTTAAATTCAGTTTGTTTTTGAAAGTCTGATTTAGCTGAACTGACAAATGGATTGAACTATTCTCATTATGTTTATGGGTATGTAGGCAGTGGGTGGTGGGGAGAAATAATGATCTTAGTGATCATTATGAATTGCATGGTTGACACGAAGTTTCACTAATTTTACAAGTGTTAACTGAGAGCTTAGTGGACCCCAATTATTATATTATAGCAGGCTATGGGATCTAAGAGATGAAAATTCTTTGTCCCACTCTGAGCACTCAGTTTCTTAAGGAGATATCCATGCAAATAAAAATAAACCAGTATGATGGCTGCTATAATAAATGTCTGTGCAAAATAATCAGGAAATAGGAAAAGGATTACCTAATTTGGGGCCTTTAAGTTTTCCTACCTTTTCACTTTTATAAAAAATATTTCAGTAACAGGCTTTGCATAAAAACACTCCTCTATATTTCAGCCTATTTTCTTAGAATAAATTCTTAAAAAATGGAATTACTGGGACAAAAGGCATAAGAAAATTTAAAGTCCTTGATTGATATTGCAAATGCTTTTCTGACAGTGTGCTCAGTTTAGATTTTCACTAACAGTTTATGAGAGTGCCCATTTCACTGTGCTACTATCAAGGAAGTAGACTATTGTCTTTAAAATTAATCTCTTAGTGTTTCATTCAGTGGAGACAACCACTGAAACACATTTCTTGTATTTCTTTCTAGAGACACACTTTATGTATTTATGATATTTTTGATATATGGAAATAATTTAGTTTATAAAGAAATTCATTATATAGTTAAATCTGCTAACATTTTTTCATTATTTTTCCCCCTTTCGCTTTCAAGATATGAACTTTTTATTTTCCTCTATCCTTTATCATTGATTGACTGGTTAATATGATCATTTTGGTCAAAGAAGAATCATGCTGGTCTTGAAAACTGGCAGAAGAGAATTTTGTAGCATGTGTGTTTTGGCCAGATCCATTTTACTCTTCTCAAGGGAACCTGAAAAGTGACCCACACACAATGTAAACCTTGGGTTTTGTCAACAAGTAGAAACCATCAGCTTGATCTCTGGGAGGGTAGTGCATCAGAAACAATGTCTAGCTACTGCTGAGAGGGTTGGAAAATAGTGACGATTCTACCCATTGCCTCTAGGAAATATAGCATTTCCAGGAGAGGAAATGTGTCTACAAAGAGGGAGGAGAGTGCATAAATCAGAATTAAGCATACTGGTGGTAGCAAGTTAGGTAAGAATAGATGACTATAAATTTTCAGGGTTCTTTCTTTGAATTGTACCAATTAATGACCCTGACTTAGCAAAGAAGGCAAGCTCTCTCAAATGCCCTCCTTATACTAAATTCTGCAGTGACATGATCTTCTACAATATACAGGATTGCATCCATAGAAACCTGCCACACTGGAGGAGGCTTGTTTTCTCTTTGTTTATTTTTTTATTTTATTTTTTTATTTTATTTTTTTTCTTTTTGCGGTATGCGGGCCTCTCACTGTTGTGGCCTCTCCCGTTGCGGAGCACAGGCTCCGGATGCGCAGGCCCAGCGGCCATGGCTCACGGGCCCAGCCGCTCCGCGGCATATGGGATCCTCCCAGACCGGGGCACGAACCCGTATCCCCTGCATCGGCAGGCGGACTCTCAACCACTGCGCCACCAGGGAGGCCCTCTTTGTTTATTTTTCTTAAAACATTCTTTCAAGTTATTTTTGTTATTTTGACACTCAGCTACTTAAAAGTAGAATCCTAAACAAAATCATTTAATGCCAATGTATATGATGACAGGATTTGGATAAAATGAATAAAATAGTTTTTACCCAAATGTGCTATAAAACAGCATAATGATGTATTACAGAGGTGTTAAAAAATAATTACAACTCTTCAAAAAGTCCTGCCCTAAAGATCAGATAGTCTAAATTTTTAAAGATAATCTTAGTGGAAACAGTTTGTTTTATTAAAATTTCTCAGAAAAAATCTAAACCTTTCCTAGTGCAAACCTGGCAAAATACAGAACAGGTTTATCTAATAAATATAAATTTGATTTTTTAAATTTCTGTGATCCGTGACTTGGGTTCGTCATGTTCTTCCCTCCCTTGTAATGAAACAGGAATGAGGACCCATTAAGTTTTCTCTCTGGTTAATAGGTGTTTTCTTTGGGCAGCTGGATGAAAGGCATAAAGGGAAAGAGAAGGTTTTCCCTCTGGAATAATCATTTTGAGAGACTTGGATGAAGGGCATAAAGGGAAAGAGAAGGTTTTCCCTCTGGAATAATCATTTTGAGAGACTTTGATGAAGAGTAGGGATAAAACCTGGAGAGCAAACTATAACCTACTGGAAGCAGCTATTAAAGAAAATGTAGGGTGTGTGTGAGATGATTATAGTCATAAAGGGGGAAAGGGCTGAAGGAGAATAGTAAATGGCAGTACACCAAGTATGTTCTTCTACCAGTAATGGGTAACACATAAGAAATAGTCACATATTCATTGAAATAATTCTGGGCATTGGAACAAAAACTGAAGGTTTCTTGCTTTAAAAATGTACAGAATAAAGAAGTTTATCTTTGAAAGTTTTGATAAGAGTCATGAGTTGTAGGTAAGGTGGTTTGAGGGAAGATGTAATTTTCCAATTTCCTTTCCTGCTACTCTCCCTGAACTCCTCTCCAGACACAAGGGCTTAGTTGTGGTTTCAAACATGCCAAGAAAGCCCCATCTTGGGGCTTTGGCTTTCAGAACAGTTGTCCCTCGGTGTCCATGGGGTATTGGTTCCAGGAATGGATGCCAAATCCCTGGATGCTCAAGTTCCTTATATAAAATGGCAGTAGAACAATGAATACAGTCAGCTCTCCATATCCACTTTTGGCATCTGTGGATTCAACCAACTATGGATTGAATTGAATGCAGGTGTTAAACCCAGGGATATGGAAAGCAGACCGTATTCCCTTTCATGGAACTTTCTTCTCCAGATATTCTCCTGAGTAATTCCCTCATCTTTCAAATTTTTGCTCAAAAGTCACTTTCTCATGGAGACGTACAGATGATGTATCCAGCCCCCTCCTTCTATCAGCTGATGACCCCTTCCCAACAGCTTTCTGAAGCCCCTCTACCTGCTCTACTCCGTTTTCCCATAGCACTATCATCCTCTAACATACAGTCAATATTAATTATTTTCAATATTTATTATTTATTATCTGTTACATCCTCCACCCCAGTTGAATGCTGAGCTCCAAGAGAGCAAGAATCTTTATTTTCACAGATGTGTCCAAAATACCTACCATGGTGCCTGACATGTACAAGGTACAAAAGGTGCTCAATTAGTATTTGTTAAATGAATAAGTGAAGGCTTATGTAATCCACATGAACTGGGAAGTACATATCAGCTTAAGTAAGGCAATACAGTGATTTTCATACATATCTACTGTTGCTGTAGCTGGGAGGTACAGAAACAGAAAGCCAAACAGACCAAGGTTTTATTTTGTTTTCTGGGAGAAAAACTACCGAGAAACTGATCCTTTTTACTACTCAGGTCACAGTATTTCTCGAAATAAATAATAATATCGTGCATTTGGATGATGCTTCAAAATTTTTCCTTAAAGGTCTATGATAGATGTAAGCTCACTTTAATCCCTATTTTACAGTAAGAAAACTAAAGCTCAGAGAGGCAAAAAGTTATCCAAGGTGTCACATTCAGCAAATGTGACCTCACAGAAGCATACCCAGGCTTTCTAATTTCATAAGCTCTCTCATCACATAGAGAAGAGAAAAGGACTACACCACTGAGAGGAGGAGAGACAAAAGACTGATGTATGTGTGTGTGTGTGTGTGTGTGTGTGAGGGGGACTCAGTGTGGTATTTGTGGGTACACCAAGATCACAGGACAAGAACAGAAAGAACGGAGACCAACTATCAGAGCTAAAGGAGAACATTTCCATTTACTTGTTCAATTTCCAAAACATGTTTTGAAAGCTTAACATGATTGCTAAAGAATATTTCACAGTGTTCAATTTATGTCTTAAATGGCATAAAATTTAGACTTTGTGGGGGATTTATTATTATTTTCCCTGTTCCTATTCACGTTGACTATAACCCATTTCGAAAATTAAGGTCAATAATGAAATTTTGTCATTGTTTTTCAAAAGTTCTCAGCTCTCTAGCTATGAATTTTCAGTATTGGATAGCAATTTTGGTCACTGTTATTATGTATTTATCAGATATTTTATTTCTGGGATACACAACTGTTAATGGCAAAACTATTCTTTTAAGTGTCAACCTTCAATCATTTAGCCATTTCATTTCTATTTTTTCCCCTGGCAGCTGTTCTATTGATTGTCTAGAAATTGTCCCTCTTATGTTTAAAATTAAAACAGGAAGTGCAAAATAAAAAGGTAATATGTAAAAAAGGATAGTAAAATTCTAAGAACCCAAGTGCTGTGCTCCAAAAAAACTAAGAAGTATATGCCCTGTAAACACACAAACATATTCACACACATTTGGAATTTATCAATACATATACACACTTATTAACCAATATTGTCCTTAGTGAAATAATTCAGGAAAATATCAAATACATTAAGTGCATATCACGTGCTTGTTACTTTGCTAGCTGCTGATATACAGTTTCAGGAAGTAGGCATATTATTATTATCCTCATTTTACAGTTGAGGAAGCTGAGAAATCAAACAACCTAGTCAAGGTCCCACAACCAGTAAGTTGCAGAGATGAGGTTGGAATTGAGTTTTGTTTTGATTTCAAAAACCTTATGTTCTCTTTTCCTTTTATCTCCTTTTTCCTGAAATATTTCAGACATATAAAAACTGTAAATAGAAAATCATAAATACAGTTGGATCCCTAATTATATTTACCAATCCATTTTCCCTCTTTTCTCTTTTTCTCCTGAGTCCTGAATTTGTGTTTTTCATTCCTATTTATATCTTTACATGTTTACTACTTAAATGTGTGTCTCAAAGCAATATTTGGTGTTATTTGACATGTTTTAAAATTCCATATACTGTTGTGAAAACTTATATTTTCACTCAATATTATTTTCATTGTTCTAGAGTATTTCTTTGTTTGAATAGAACACTATTTTTTGATCTGTCTTTTCTTTTTAAATTTATTTTTGGCTTCATTGGGTCTTCGCTGAGGTGCGCGGGCTTCTCATTGCAGTGGCTTCTCTTGCTGTGGAGAACCGACTCTAGGTGAGCAGCCTTCAGTAGTTGTGGCTTGCGGGCTCTAGAGCATAGTCTCAGTAGTTGTGGCGCACGGGCTTAGTTACTCTGCGGCACGTGGGATCTTCGTGTACCAGGGCTCAAACCCGTGTCCCCTGCATTGGCAGGTGGATTCTTAACCACTCTGCCACCAGGGAATCCCCAAGATCTGTCTTTTGTTGATAGATGTTTAGGTTATTTCCAACTTGTAGCAACTGCTTTTAATTTTTGACAAGTTGATGGGTGTAAAATGCTGTCATAGTGTTAATTTGCATTTTCCTGATTAGTACTGAAGTGGGAGGTTTTCATATTCTCACTGCTGATTAATATTTACTATGAATTGCCAGTTCAAGTATTTTGCCTCTTTGTTCTGTTGAGTTGTTCATCCTTTTCTCATTAATTTGAGGATGAACACAAATTCTCTGTGTAGATATTTTATTGAGTTTTTAAATAAATTTTATCATGTCTTTTGATGTACAGACATTTTTCATACGTTTAAAGGCAAACTTTACTTCTTTTGCTGTGAATTGTCTGTTCCTATCCTTTGCCCATTAGCCCATTTTTTCCATTGTGACATTTTGTCTGTCCCTCAACCTTTTTAAAAAAAATTTAACGGCAATTACTTCTTTTTCTGGTGTCTGAATTACATGTATTTTTTCCTACTTTTGTAGTTTGTCTTTGACTTATGCTCCTTGTTTGCCTTATAAAAGATGATTTTTATGGAGCATAATTTTATCAGCTTTCAATGGCTTCTGGAATTTGAATCATAGCTAGACAGGCCTTCTTCATTACACGGTTATAAAAAAAATTACCTATGCTTTTGGGACTTCCCTGGTGATCCAGTGGTAAAGAATCCACCTTCCAATGCAGGGGACAGAGGTTTGATCCCCGGTCAGGGAACAAAGATCCCACATGCCGCAGGGCAACTAAGCCCGCACACCATAACTACTGAGCTCATGCGCCTCAAAGAGAGCCTGTGTACGGCAAACTTCAGAGCCCATGTGCCCTGGAGCCTGCGTGCCACAACTGGAGAGAGAAAACCCACAATTAGAAAGAAGCCTGGGTGCCACAACTAGAGAGAAACCTGCGCACCACATCAAAGAGTCTGCACTGCAAAAAAAGATATCTCAGCAAAGACCCCACAAACCGCAACTAAGACACAATGCAGCCAAAAAAATAAATAAAATAAATAAATATTAAAAAAATTACCTATGCTTCTTCTTGTATGTTTGCGATCTTGCTTTTTCATTTAAATATTATATCCTTTGAGAATTTATCTTAGTGTAAGGTATTGATTTAAACTTATCTTGGCTACTCAATTATCTCAACACCATTTATTAAGAAGTCTACCTTTTAATGGCATTAAAACAAAGGTATATATCAATGGAACATGATAGAAAGCTCAGAGATAAACTCATGCACCTATGGTCAATTAATCTATGACAAAAGAGGCAAGGAGGCAATGGAGAAAAGACAGTCTCTTCAATAAACGGTGCTAGGAAAACTGGACAGCTACATGTAAAAGAATGAAATTAGAACACTCCCTAACACCATACACAAAAATAAACTCAAAATGGATTAGAGACCTAAATATAAGACTGGACAGTATAAAATTCTTAGAGGAAAACATAGGAAGAACACTCTTTGACATAAATCACAGCAAGATCTTTTTTGATCCACCTCCTAGAGTAATGGAAATAAAAATAAACAAATGGGACCTAATGAAACTTAAAACGTTTTGCAAAGCAAAGGAAACTACAAACAAGACAAAAAGACAACCCTCAGAATGGGGGAAAATATTTCCAAAGGAAACAATGGACAAAGGATTAATATCCAAAATATAAAACAGCTCATGCAGCTCAATATTATAAAAACAAGCAACCCAATCAAAAAATGGGCAGAGACCTCAGTAGACATTTCTCCAAAGAAGACATACAGATGGCCAAGAAGCACATGAAAAGCTGCTCAACATCACTAATTATTAGAGAAATGCAAATCAGAACTACAATGAGGTACCACCTCACACCAGTTAGAATGGGCGTCATCAGAAAATCTACAAACAACAAATGCTGGAGAGGGTGTGGAGAAAAGGGAACTCTCTTGCACTGTTGGTGGGAATGTAAATTGATACAGCCACTATGGAGAACAGTATGGATGTTCCTTAAAAAACTAAAACTAGAACTACCATACAACCTAGCAATCCCACTACTGGGCATATACCCCAAGAAAAAAATAATTCAAAAAGATGCATGCACCCCAATGTTCATTGTAGCACTATGTACAATAGCTAGGTTATGGACGCAACCTAAATGCCCATCGACAGACAAATTGATAAAGAAGATGTGGTACATATATACAATGGAATATTACTCAGCCATAAAAAGGAACGAAATTGGGTCATTTGTAGAGACGTAGATGGATCTAGAGACTGTCATACAGAGTGAAGTAAGTCAGAAAGAGAAAAACAAATATCATATATTAACATATATATGTGAAACCTAGAAAAATGGTACAGATGAACTGGTTTGCAGGGCAGAAATAGAGACACAGATGTAGAGAACAAACGTATGGACACCAAGGGGGGAAAGTGGCGGGTGGGGGCGGGGGGTTGGTGGTGATGTGATGAATTGGGAGATTGTGATTGACATATATACACTAATATGTATAAAATGGAAACATAATAAGAACCTGCTGTATAAAAAATAAATAAACTAAAATTCAAAAACAATAAAATGAAATAAAAAGTCCACCTTTATTTCACTGATTTAAGATGCCACTGAATTCTTATGTACATTGAGTATATTTCTGACCTTTATATTCTGTTCCATTGGTGTGTCTATTCATGTACCATTACTACACTATGTTAATGATCAAGGCTTCATAATATAATTTAATATATTTCTTGGTGAGCTGCTCCTTACCACCCTTGTTTATAAAAGTTTTCCTGGCCATTCTTACTTTTTAAATTTTTCTGTGTGAACTTTAGTATCAGTCTGGCCATTTCTTTAAAAAAATTTCTCTTGGGATTTTATTGAGATTTGGTTGAATTTGTGAATTAACTTAGGTAGAATTAATATCTTTATAATTTTTTTTCCATTTAAAAACATTGAATGACACAATTCATTCAAATCAACTTTTGTGTTTTTTAGGAGTACTTAAGTTTTTGTACTATAAATTATGCATTTTTAAAAAAGTTATGTTTCAATTTATTTTAGGAATAACTATTTCTAGTTGTTTAATATTTTTGTTGCTCTTTAAAAAAAGTTTTTTATTAGTTTATGCTTTATAACAAAGTGAATCAGTTGTACATATATATCTGTTCCCATATCCCTTCCCTCTTGCATCCCCCTCCCTCCCACCCTCCCTATCCCACCCCTCCAGGGGGTCACAAAGCACCGAGCTGATCTCCCTGTGCTATGCGGCTGCTTCCCACTATCTATCTACCTTACGTTTGGTAGTGTATATATGTCCATGCCTCTCTTTCACTTTGTCACAGCTTACCCTTCCCCCTCCCCATATCCTCAAGTCCATTCTCAAGTAGGTCTGTGTCTTTACTCCTGTTTTACCCCTAGGTTCTTCATGACATTTTTTTCCTTAAATTCCATATATATGTGTTAGCATATGGTATTTGTCTTTCTCTTTCTGACTTACTTCACTCTGTATGACAGACTCTAGGTCTATCCACCTCATTATAAATAGCTCAATTTCATTTCGTTTTATGGCTGAGTAATATTCCATTGTATATATGTACAACATCTTTATCCATTTGTCTGTCAGTGGGCATTTAGGTTGTTTCCATGACCTGGCTATTGTAAATAGTGCTGCAAAGAGCATTGGGGTGCATGTGTCTTTTTCAATTATGGTTTTTCTCTAGGTATATACCCAGTAGTGGGATTGCTGAATCATATGGTAATTTTATTATTAGTTTTTTAAGGAATCTCCATGCTGTTCCCCTTAGTGGCTGTAAAAATTTACATTCCCACCAACAGTGCGAGGGGGTTCTCTTTTCTGCACACCTTCTCCAGCATTTGTTGTTTGTAGATTTTCTGATGATGCCCATTCTAAATGGTGTGAGGTGGTAACTCATTGTAGTTTTGATTTGCATTTCTCTAATAATTAGTGACGTTGAGCAGCTTTTCATGTGTTTCTTTGCCATCTGTATGTCTTCTTTGGAGAAATGTCTATTTAGGTCGTCAGCCCATTTTTGGATTGCGTTGTTTGTTTTTTCAATAGTGGGCAGCATGAGCTGTTTATATATTTTGGAGATTAACCCTTTGTCCATTGATTCGTTTGCAAATATTTTCTGCCATTCTGAGGGTTGTCTTTTCATCTTGTTTATGGTTTCCTTTGCTGTGCAAAAGCTTTAAACTCTCATTATGTCCCATTTGTTTATTTTTGTTTTTATTTCCATTAGTGTAGGAGGTGGATCAAAAAAGATCTTGCTGTGATTTATGTGAAAGTGTGCTCTTCCTATGTTTTCCTCTAAGAGTGTTATAGTGTCCAGTCTTACATTTAGTTCTCTAATCCATTTTGAGTTTATTTTTGTGTATGGTGTTAGGGAGCATTCTAATTTCATTCTTTTACACATAGCTGTCCAGTTTTCCTAGCACCACTTATTGAAGAGACTGACTTTTCTCCATTGTATATCTTTGCCTCCTTTGTCATAGATTAGTTGATCATAGGTGTGTGGGTTTATCTCTGGGCTTTCTATCTTGTTCCATTGATCTATGTTTCTGTTTTTGTGCCAGTACCATACTGTCTTGATTACCGTAGCTTAGTAGTATAGTCTGAAGTCAGGGAGTCTGATTCCTTCAGCTCTGCTTTTTCCCCTCAAGACTGCTTTGGCTATTCGGGGTCTTTTGTGTCTCCATATAAATTTTAAGATTTTTTGTTCTAGTTCCATAAAAAATGCCATTGGTAACTTGATGGGGATTGAACTGAATCTGTAGATTGCTTTGGGTAGTTTAGTTATTTTCACAGTATTGATTCTTCCAATTCAAGAACATGGTATATCTCTCCATCTGTTGGTATCATCTTTAATTTCTTTCAACAGTGTCTTATAGTTTTCTGCCACAGGTCTTTTGTCTCCCTAGGTAGGTTTATTCCTATCTATTTTATTCTTTTTGTTGCAATGGTAGATGGGAGTGCTTCCTTAGTTTCTCTTTCAGATGTTTCATCACTAGTGTATAGGAATGCAAGAGATTTCTGTGCATTAATTTTGTATCGGGCAATTTTACCAAATTCATTGATTAGCTCTAGTAGTTTTCTGGTGGCATCTTTATGATTCTCCATGTAGAGTATCATGTCATCTACAAACAGTGAGAGTTTTACTGCTTCTTTTCCAATTTGTATTCCTTTTATTTCTTTTTTTTTCTCTGATTGCTGTGGCTAGGACTTCCAAAACTATGTTGAACAAGAGTGGCGAGAGTGGACACCCTTGTCTTGTTCCTGATCTTAGAGTAAATGGTTTCTGTTTTTCACCATTGAGAACGATGTTGGCTGTGGGTTTTTCATATATGGCCTTAATTATGTTGAGGTAGGTTCCCTCTATGCCCACTTTCTGGAGAGTTTTTATTATACATGGGTGTTGAATTTTGTCAAAACTTTTTCTGCATCTATTGAGATGATCATATGGTTTTTATTCTTCAATTTGTTAATATGGTGTATCACATTGATTGATTTGCATATATTGAAGAATCCTTGCATCCCTGGGATAAATGCTACTTGATCATGGTGTAGGATCCTTTTAATGTGTTGTTGGATTCTGTTTGCTAGTATTTTGGTGAGGATTTTTACATCTATATTCATCAGTGATATTGGTCTGTAATTTTCTTTTTTTGTAGTATGGTTGTCTGGTTTTGATATCATGGTGATGGTGGCCTCATAGAATGGGTTTGGGATTGTTCCTTCCTCTGCAATTTTTTGGAAGAGTTTGAGAAGGATGGGTGTTAGCTCTTCTCTAAATGTTTGATAGAATTCACCTGTGAAGTCATCTGGTCCTGGACTTTTCTTTGTTGGAAGATTTTTAATCACAGTTTCAATTTCATTACTTGTGATTGTTCTGTTCATATTTCCTATCTCTTCCTGGTTAAGTCTTGGAAGGTTATACCTTTCTAAGAATTTGTCTATTTCTTCCAGGTTTTCCATTTTATTGGCATAGAGTTGCTTGTAGTATTCTCTTAGGATGCTTTTTATTTCTGTGGTGTCTGTTGTAACTGCTCCTTTTTCATTTCTAATTTTATTGATTTGAATCTTCTCCCTCTTTTTTTTTCATGAGTCTGGGTAATGTTTTATCAATTTTGTTTATCTTCTCAAAGAACCTGCTTTTAGATTTATTGATCTTTGCTATTGTTTTCTTTGTTTCTATTTCTGCTCTGATCTTTATGATTTCTTTCCTTCTACTAACTTTGGGTTTTGTTTGTTCTTCTTTCTCCAGTTCCTTCAGGTGTAAGGTTAGATTGTTTATTTGAGATTTTCCTTGTTTCTTGAGGTAGGATTGTATAGCTATAAACTTCCCTCTTAGAACTGCTTTTGTTGCATCCCATAGGTTTTGGATCATCGTGTTTTCATTGTCATTTGCCTCTAGGTATTTTTTGACTTCGTCTTTGATTTCTTCAGTGATCTTTTGGTTATTTAGTAACATAGTGTTTAGCCTCCATGTGTTTGTGTTTGTTTTTTTTTTTTTGCGGTACGCGGGCCCCTCATCGCTGCAGAGCACAGGCTCCGCAGCCATGGCTTACGGGCCCGGCCGCTCCGCGGCATGTGGGGTCTTCCCAGACCGGGGCACGAACCCGTGTCCCCTGCATCGGCAGGCGGAATCCCAACCACTGCGCCACCAGGGAAGCCCCGTTTTTGTGTTTTTTATGTTTTTTTTTTTCTTGTCATTGATTTCTAATCTCATAGCATAGTGGTCAGAAAAGATGCTTGATATGATTTCAATTTTCTTAAATCTACTGAGGCTTGATTTGTGACCCAAATGTGATCTATCCTGGAGAATGTTCCGTGTGAACTTGAGAAGAAAGTGTAATCTGCTGTTTTTGAAAGGAATGTCCTATCAATATCAATTAAATGTATCAGGTCTACAGTGTCATTTAAAGCTTCTGTTTCCTTATTTACTTTCATTTTGGATGATCTGTCCATTGGTGTAAGTGAGGTGTTAAAGTCCCCCACTATTACTGTGTTACTGTCGATTTCCTCTTTTATACTTGTTAGCAGTTGCCTTATGTATTGAGGTGCTCCTATGTTGGGTACATATATATTTATAATTGTTATATCTTGTTCTTGGATTGATCCCTTGATCATTATGTAGTGTTCTTCCTTGTCTCTTGTAACATTCTTTATTTTAAAGTCTATTTTATCTGATATGAGTACTGCTACTCCAGCTTTCTTTTGATTTCCATTTGCGTGGAATATCTTTTTTCATCCCTTCACTTTTAGTCTATATGTGTCCCTAGGTCTGAAGTGGGTCTCTTGTAGACATTATATATATGGGTCTTGTTTTTGTATCCATTCAGCAAGCCTGAGTCTTTTGGTTGGAGCATTTAATCCATTCAGGTTTAAGGTAATTATTGATATGTATTTTCCTATTAGCATTTTCTTAATTGTTTTGGGTTTGTTTATGTAGGTCCTTTTCTTCTCTTGTGTTTTCCTCTTAGGGAAGTTTCTTTGTCATTTGTTGTAGAGCTGGTTTGGTGGTGCTGAATTCTCTTAGTTTTTGCTTGTCTGTAAAGCTTTTGATTTCTCCGTTGAATCTGAATGAGATCCTTGCCAGGTAGAGTAATCTTTATTGTAGGTTTTTCCCTTTCATCACTTTAAGTATATCATGTGACTCCCTTCTGGCTTGTAGAGTTTCTGCTGAGAAATCAGCTGTTAACCTTATGGGAGTTCTATTGTATGTTATTTGTCATTTTTCCCTTGCTGCTTTCAATAATTTTTCTTTGTCTTTATTTTTTGCCAATTTGATTACTATGTGTCTCGGCGTGTTTCTCCTTGGGTTTATCCTGTATGGGACTCGCTGCGCTTCCTGGACTTGGGTGGCTATTTCCTTTCCCATGTTAGGGAAGTTTTCAACTATAATCTCTTCAAATATTTTCTCTGGTCCTTTCTCTCTCTCGTCTCCTTCTGGGACCCCTATAATGTGAATGTTGTTGCATTTAATGTTTTCCCAGAGGTCTCTTAGGCTGTCTTCATTTGTTTTCATTCTTTTTTCTTTATTCTGTTCCACAGCAGTGAATTCCACCATTCTGTCTTCCAGGTCACTTAAACGTTCTTCTGCCTCAGTTATTCTGCTATTGATTCCTTCTAGTGTATTTTCCATTTCACTTATTGTATTGTTCATCTCTGTTTGTTTGTTCTTTAATTCTTCTAGGTCTTTGTTAAACATTTCTTTCATCTTCTCTATCTTTTCCTCCATTCTTTTTCCGAGGTCTTGGATCATCTTCACTATCATTATTCTGAATTCTTTTTCTGGAAGGTTGCCTATCTCTACTTCATTTAGTTGTTTTTCTGGGGTTTTACCTTCTTCCTTCATCTGGTACATAGCCCTCTGTCTATTCATCTTGTCTCTCTTTCTGTGAATGTGCTGGGAGCCATTTTTGATGCTGGCTACCAGAGTGCATTTCCATTCTTAATTTCTATTAATCCTACTATATACTGACAGTCCATGACAACAATGTATTCCCAGCACCTAAGACAGTGTCTGACACATAGTAAGGTCTCAGTAATTTTTAATAATTGATTAACTAATTTTATATTATCACAAATAGAGATATCATAGTGTAGATGAGTGGTTTTTAATGTTTTCCAAGGAGGATTCATAGAAGAAGTGTATATTGGCTGCCATAATTTGGTAAAGAGAAGTCAAAAGCCCTTAACTACTATGTTTATGTGAATCCTAGACAATACTTCAAAAATTTATATCACTCAAAGAGGGAGGTTCAGGAAAATGGGCATTTAAAGCTGAATTCCAGATAATAAATGAACAAGAAACCAGAATAAAATAACTAATGTAGGGAACAATCATCCCTGGATGCTACACCATCAAGTAAAATTTTGTCAGGAAACGTCATAATGAAGGAATCGGGATCATACTACCTTAACCTTCTGACTTATCTCAGCATCACTAAGGTGTGCCAACCAGTCACTTTGTGCCCTGTGTTGTAGTACAGCAGGAAATAACACAGAATTCTTGCTTATAAAGATGAACCTGAATCTAATTAAATCTCTGTATATAACAACTTGATTTTAGAAAATATTAAGGGGAAGATACTTCAAGAAAGCAATCTACTAAATCCAGAATGTGGGACATGCTAGGGGACAAAGTTTTCCCAACACATGTGTAACACATGGGAAAAGAAAGACTTAGGAGGAAAAATCAAGTGTAATGTGTGGATCTTGTTAGGATCCCAGTGGAAATAAATCAAATGTGAATATACATAATTAATCAGAACAATTTGAATACAAACAGAATAAATAATACAAGAGAGTTAATATTAATTTAATGTGATAATGCTCTGATAACTTTAAAAATGTCAAAAACACGGTCATATCAGTTAAGATACACACTGAAGAATTTATAGGTGAAATAACATGAACGCTTATGTCTAAGATTTGCTTCTAAATACTTATAAGAAATAAAATATGTCAGGGAAATTGAAGAAACAAGATTGCCTAAATATTAAAAATTGTTAGAGCTGAGTGATAGTAGAGGTTCACTATAATATTCTTTCAACTATTGTGTACCTTTCTATAATTAAAAAACCCTCTGCTTTCATTTTAATGGAATATAGAGATAACAAAAGTAAATAATAAAATGTACAGTATTTTAAATTGCAGTAAGTGCTATGGAGAAAAAGTAAATCAAACATGGAGGATTGGAAAATGTAAAATGGAGATGTATAATTTTTAATAGAGTGGCCAAGAAAGTCCTCACTGAGAAGGGACAAGTGAGTTAAGACCTGAAGGAAGTGAGATAGCCATCCATCCAGATATCTGCATGAAGAACATTTCAGGCAGAATAAACAGCAAGTGCAAAGGCCCTGAGGCAGGAGCATGAGTTGCTCAAGGAACAAGGTGTGACAGGAACACTGTGAGTTATGGATTGAATAGGAGGAGATGAGGTCAGAGGAAAAAAAAAAGAGTGGAGGGGAGATACAGATTATGTAGTTCTGTCTAGGTCACAATGAGGTAAGACTTTAAATTCCTCTTCACCAAGTAAAATTGATAATACCAGTAGATGTGATATATTTCCCTTGTGGCTTTAGGTACCCACCATACTACTGCGTAAATCACAGAATGTGTGCCTCAATTTAAGAAGCACAGATTTAGTCCATCCTTGTAATGTTATCAGCAAATAATGGTTTAAGGAATTATCTCAACAAGGTATATTAATGTTAAAAGAGGGGAAATCCTTAAAAATTTGTCTTACAGATTTATATGATGCAATTAGAACAAAGCAAGCCCTAGGCCCAGTAGGAAAGAAAAACTCATAGAAGGGGAATTAAATGATTATATTTTCTCACTATTCCAGATAGGTTACTAGGCAAGCTGATAGTATAAAAGGAGGATGGGCACAGTCAAGGCAGCCTAGAGGCCCCCAGAGAAACTGCCCCTGTCTCATCCTGCAGGGAATGAAGAGCAGTTCTGCCCATGAGTCTCAGGTTTCAGTAACAGCAGCAGGAACACATGTCCTATTACCTCAGTTGCCTTGAAGAGAGGATCATGGGCCCTTATTTTTTGTGGGATAGTCAGGACTCTTTTAGCAAATAGGTATTTGGACCTGGGCTGCTGTGCACAAATAACTCACTATTCCATTTAAATTATAATGCTGAAAGTCATCACCCTCTTATATTTCAAGCACAGCACTTACACCTAAATTCTAATTGGTCTATTTTCAAGTCATATGAGTCTGTTTAAAAGTTTTAGTTCGTGCCTTACACGTCTTAACTAATTTAGAGGATGGTCTGTTGATCAAAAAAAAGATTACCTTACAAAGGGGCCAGGCAGGTCCAAAATAGGAAATTTTCAGGGGAATACTAATAACAATATAAGACACTGTAAAATATTTTTTAGGCTTTGTGTTTTTCCCCGTTTTTTTTTTTTTTTTTTTTTTTTTTTTTTTGCGGTACGTGGGCATTTCACTGTTGTGGCCTCTCCCGTTGCAGAGCACAGGCTCTGGACGCGCAAGCTCAGCGGCCATGGCTCACGGGCCCAGCTGCTCTGCAGCATGTGGGAACCTCCCGGACCAGGGCACGAACCCGCGTCCCCTGCATCGGCAGGTGGACTCTCAACCACTGCGCCACCAGGGAAGCCCTTTCCCCATTTAACAATATCACAGAAATATCTCTGAGATCATAAATTCAGTTATAGTGTTACTATTGCTGTTATTATTTACTTATTCACCATGCCAATACTCTATGATTTGGGCTATATGACGATGTGATGAACCATTCCATAATTTCCTGAGCTGCTCTCTGGGGTGAGAAGCAGCTTAGTGCTTTTGGCCTGGGCTGGAATTCTGGGATTCAGGTCAGGTATGAGAGTGGAAAAGAACTACAGGGCATGTTCGAAAGAAGAACTAAAGACAGCATTTTTGAAGAAATTTTCAGGAACTAAAGCTCAATTCCAAATTAGGAATTGGAGGAGAATAAAACTTGGTCAAAAGTAAGAGGTCTGCCTCTTTCACTGCTCCTTTCTGACATTGTACTAAAAATTCTAGCTAATGTAATAAGACAAAAAAAAAAAAAGGGGGGGGGGAAAGACATACAGATTGTGGAGGAAGAAATAAAACTGTCTTTCTTTGCAGATACATGATTGTCTATGTAGAAAATTCAAAAGAATAAACCAAAAAACTCCTAGAACTAATAAGAGATTATAGCAAAGTTGCAGGATACAAAGTTCATATACAAAAGTTAATTGCTCTCCTATATACTACCAACGAACAAGTGGAATTTGAAATTAAAAACACAATATCATTTACATAAGCATCCCCCCCCAATGAAATACTCAGGTATAAATCTAACAAAATATGTATAAGATCTACATGAGAAAACTCAAAAACTCTGATGAACAAAATCAGAGAAGAACAAAATAAATGGAGAGATATTCCATTTATCTGGAAAGGTGGACTAGATATTGTCAAGGTGTCAGTTCTTCCCATCATCTATAGATTCAATGCAATCCAAACCAAAATCCAAACAAGGTATTTTGTGGATATAAACGAACTAATTCTAAAGTTTGTGTGGACAGGCAAAAGACCCAGAATATCCAACACAATATTGAAGGAGAGGAACAAAGTTGGAGGACTGACACTGCCTGACTTCAAGACTTACTATAAAGACACAGTAATTGAGACAGTGTGGTATTAGTGAATGAACAGACAAATAGATCAATAGAATAGAATAGAGAGCTCAGAAATAGACTCACATAAATTTAGTCAACTGATCTTGAACAAATTAGCAAAGGCAACATAATGGAGGAAAGATAGATAGGTTTTGAACAAACAGTGCTAGAACAACTGGACTGCCACATGCAAAAATATGAATCTAGAGACAGATCCTACATCCTTCACAAAAATTGACTCAAAATGGATCACAGACCTAAATGTGAAATGCAAAACTATAAAACTCCTAGAAGATGACATAGGAGAAAACCTAGATGATCTTGGGTATGGTGATGACTTTATAGATACAACACCAATGGCACAAGCTATGAAGGAAATAACTGATAAGCTGGACTTCACTAAAATTAAAAACTTCTGCTTTGTGAAAGGCAATGTCAAGAGAGTAAGACAAGTCACAGATTGTGAGAAAATATTTGCAAAAGATACATTTGATAAAAGACTGTTATCTAAAATATACATAGAACTCTTAAAACTGAACAACAAGAAAACAAACAACCTGATTGAGAAAGGTCTTAACAGACACCTTGCCAAATAAGATATACAGATGGAAAATAAGCATATAAAAAGATCATCAGGGAAATGCAAATTAAAACAACAAGATATCAGTACACACCCATCAAAAGGGCCAAAATCTGGAATACTGACAACACCAAATGTGGGCTGGGATGGGGAGTGACAGGACTGCTCCTTTATTGCTGGTAGGAGTGGAAAATGGTACAGCCATTTCCACACCACAGTTTGGTGGTTTCTTACAAAACTAAACATATTTTTGCCATATGATCAACGATCCTGCTCTTTGATATTTACCCAAAATAGTGAAAACTTAGGTTTACATAGAATATTTACACAGATGTTATAGCAGCTTTATTCATAATTGCCAAAATTTGGAAGCACTCAAGATATCCTTCAGTAGGTGAGTGAATAAATAAGCTGTGGTACATCCAGACAATGGAATCTTATTCATTGCTAAAAGAAGTAAGCTATCAAGCCATGAAAAGACATGGAGGAATCTTAAATGCATAGTACTAAGTGAAAGAAGCTAACCTGAAAATGCTATATATTGTATGATTCCAATTATATGACCTTCTGGAAAAGGCAAAACTATGGAGACAGTAAAAATCAGTGGTTGCAGGGGAGTGGGTGTCAGGAAGGGATGTGTAGGCAGAGCAAAGAGGAATTTTAGGGCAGTGACACTATAGTATATGACAGTATAATAGTGGATATATGTCATTATACATTTGTCGAAACCCACAGCATATACAACATCAAGAGTAAACTGTAATGTAAACTATGGACTTTGGGTGATAATGATGTCCATGTAGATTCATCAGTTGTAACATGTGCCACTCCTTGGCTGGGGAGGTGGGCAGAATGTTGATAATGGGCAAGGCTATATGTGTGTGGGTACAGGGAATATACGGTAAATTTCTGTGCCTTCCTCTCAGTTTTGTTGTTAACCTGAAACTGCTCTAAAAAAATAAAGTCTTAATAAATTACAAAAATGTACGAGGTCTGTGACTGGGGTAAACAATTATGAGTAGATGTGAAATGGCACCTGGAGACACTGAGTTATAATTATACAAAAAAAAGTAAATTAATAGTATTCCTGCCTTCTTGGCTAGGAGCTAGTTTGGAAAATATGAAGAGGCCTGTATATTCAGACTTGGTGTAGACATAGGCGTCAACAGCCAACTATATTGCCCTTGGAATGACCCAGGAGCCCAGAGAACCACACTGATCATGTTGTATTGCATATGTTTTCCCTCCGCTTACTTGATTCAAGCTCAAGATGGATTATCTGCCTGATTTGATTTACATGTTTGTCTTCCCCATGAAATTATTAAGTTTTCAAGATCAGAGACCATGTCCAGTTCAAGTTTGTCCATCACTATTTTTTGAAGGGAAGAAAGAATTATTTGGCTAAAGGTAAGAGAATTCACATGGACTCACGCATTTCAAGCCTAAAGAAGCGAGGTTCCCAGCTTATTTACAAAAAGTGGCAGTTAATGCCCACTTCACAAGCTTACAGATATGAAGTTGGCCGCAAAGTCACAATGTACAGCCTTTGTGGACTTCACAGTGATGGGAAAATCAATCTCATGAACATTCTCTCGGCAATAACAATGATAGCCCTATTCTCTTCCTTTTGAGCAAAAGGATGTGTGTTACTGACTGCTTGAAGGTGGAAGGCTAGAAGCAGCTGCTCAAGTAGTATTATATGAGAATTTCTTAAAGATTCTCTGTCCCAAATCATTTCCTCTCTTTTCTATGCCTTATGCTTGCAAATCCTATATTTTAATACTAAGAAAGGCCCTAAATGAATACAGAACAAAAATATAAAGTGATATGACTACAAACTGATAATTAACTTGGCCTCTATGCCCTCCCCACCTCGTTGCTCCCTACGCTTTCCTTTTCAAGCTGCACACCCAGGCAGGAAACACAATCTTCTTAGATAGAAGAGGGTTCCTGAGAAATGGGAGGACCTGCGTTTCCTTGTTAAATACTCCAAATAAACTGTTAAGATCTATTCAGGGCACAACCTGATTAAATTCCTAGTGATGAAGAACTGATCATTAGGGCAGATCCAGGCATAGTGACCGCTCTGGGGAGCAGTGGGCTGCCATTAAGATGTTGGATGCTTCAGGGTGAAGAAAATAGACAGGTATGTTTCCTTCCAGTTTCCTACTCATTTGGAAACTGCAGATACTTAATTTTCTTCTTTTTAATGATTAATTCTGGGATTTGGAGCAGATGATCTTATCCAAATTGCATCCATAAAATTTCTCCTATGTCTTTCAATTTCTGCCTTTGACTAAAAGGCACAAGCATTTAAAATCAAGAGTATTTTCTTTAGAATCTCAGAAACATACAGAAATCTCAGCTGAGATGTTTTTGTATCACATATGTTTTAATAAGCAGGACAATTCAAAACTTTTGTATTTTATTCACCCAAGATTTTAACAAGAAATAATCTGAAGAAGCTAGTGATATATGGATCTTCCAGGCAGGAAGGGAATATGTATCTCCTGTTTTCAATTACAGAGTGAACATCTATGCAAGCATCAACCATGAAAGAACATGAACAAAGCCTTAGGCAATTAAAATGCTACCAGTTACAGCACAAAAGGGATAAGAAGTACACTTTTCTCTTTTTGATCAATTGCTTTTTAACTATGAGAAAAACAGAGCATTCCATTGAACATCTGTCAGTACTATTTTGAGAACTTCTCTAGAATATTTTTATGTTTAATTAAAGGTTTGTTTTCATATTACCCTGAACACTGTTCATTGGTGTACAAACACAGAATGGGGATTAAACATATTAATCGATATGCAGGAAAAGTGAACTTACAAGTTGAGCCCACTTGTGGCATAAACTTATTAAAAAAAAATAAGCTTTGGAATGTATCCATAAATAAAATGAATGTAAAATGTAGTCTTTCAGCAAAAACTCAGGTTTACCATACTCTTAGCAAATGCAATAAATGAGCATGGAAATATAAAATATATATAAGCCAAGCATTCATTATTTGCTTTACAAAAGGAGTTTTTATTTTAAGGAAGTATTTTTAAAGGAAGTATTTCACTTGTATATTAAATATATAGCTTGATTTACAAAAATTTTATTTATTACCACCTTTAAAGGATGCTGGTAGTTGCTCTATGTGAGATATTCTTATGTTGAACCAGGAAACACACTTATAAAAAAATTCTTGATTGTGACTCATAAATATTTTAATCTTACATGTGTCTATTTCTTGACTTTCAGTGGGGGTGATGATAACAACAACAAAAAAAGCCTGTCAAAAGTATCATTTTTCCAAATATGCCACATAAATCATTAATATGAGCTGATTTTATGATGAAAGACTGCAGGTTAAATTTAACTATAAGAGGACAAATCACATTGCCAAGTATTAAATGATAGCAGACATTATACTTATCACTGCCATTCTGTTGTTTTATTTTAAATGCCTTTTCTGTACTTTTTGCTATTCTTACTCCTTTTTTTGTCTCTATTATACCTGTGTCTTTGCCCTTTATCTTATTTCCTCCTCTTCTTTCACTCTTTGCTGTCTACCCCTTATGTCTACAGTGGTACCCAGTGACATTTCCAGCACTGCTTGGTTCTCTGTTAGTATACATTATTATATTTGGGTATTAGTAAATTAGTCTATATGAGTATATTAGAGTATAGCAATATGGTTCATGGAACTGCCAGCCTATTCATCACAATGGGCAGATCAAAAGGCTTACTGGGAGGGCTTTATCTATGAAACAAGCAGTCACACCCATATTGCAATTTCCTTGTATTTATTTGCCCTAAGAGAAATTTTGCAGAGCTTCATTTTATTTTCAGAGGATTATTCTGAATACTGATTTTCAACTCTGAAAAATAAGCCCTTTTGATATGTCTCAGCAAGACAGATGAAAATTACTAATAAATCAGATAAGGTAGTTAAAGCAGTTCACATGACATAGTTATGCTTATCTACAACATACTTGAGAATTTGATTTGGTAAATACACAAACAAAGACACTGTGAAGAAGTATTTAAAGTAGAATAGGATTGCAAAATAAAGGAAAAACACAATGTCCTAAGTAAACGGGTCTTAAAATAGTGCTAACGTTTTTCTTCCTCAAAATAAGTCGTGTCACTACTTAGCAGACATAGTTTTTGTTAATTTTTTCCTTGTCTGCTGCATTATTATCCATGCCATTTCAGTCCAAGAATGAGGCATGTATGAACAAGTATAAGGGCGATCTCCAAATTGTTGAGTGGGAGTAGTAAAATATAACTGTCATAGATTTGGAGGTTCAGGTTTCCAGATTCTAGTGGTGCCGGCCACTTGTGATGCCCTCACAAAAATAGCATCACCATTTTCTATTGAGGCCATTTCTCTCAAAGACTTTGAATGGGTAGCTAATGCCATAATCCCCCAGGTATACATGAATCAGGTATTTGAGTAGCTATTTACTTAGCCATTTTCAGATTTACCTGAATTAGATACAAAGAGAAAAGTAGATGTATAGCATTAATAATTAAAGTTACATCACTTATTTATACATCAATAGAACCAAATATGGAGGTAAAATAGTACATGATGTAAAAATTTTAAAACCTGATTGGAGACATATAGAAAATATTGTATAGCTTTATTTTCTTTTACTTTAACCAATTTCTTAAACAAATCGATGTATTTGACTCTTCCTGTGGCTCTCCCAAGTGTCAATTGCCTCAGATACCAGAATGTCAATTTCTTGCTCATTCTGATTTCTTTTCTACTTGGTTTACACTATTATAACTGAGATACAAAAAAAAAAAAAAAAAAAAACCAACCCCGTGGATTACTTTACACTGTTTACACTCTGCTTGGTATTGCTGCAATTTTCCTTTATGTTTTCTATTCACTTACTAATCTAGAACACTGGGGAGATAAGAGTATGTACCCATGGATTTACTTATATTTTGAGAAAACATTATTTGTCTGGGTGACTTCCAAGTCTAATCACAACACACGCTCGTGTGTAAGCAACGGAGCTGCATCCTCAATACTAGAACTCTAAAGTTGTTTCCCTTTATTGGGCCCAAAAGAAGGGAACTCAGTCCAGTTACTTCTATTTACTCACGAGTAATCTGACAGCATAAGTGATCAAAGTCACACAACTTGTTAGAAACCCAAGTAGAACCAAAGCCCCGGGCTTCCAGTTCCAGTTCGGTGTCTTGCCCCTTCTTCCACTGTAACCTAGTTACTCGAATATATGTGATATTCACTGCATTTAGAGTATACATATGCATGCTACTGGAGGAGTTTTCAAGCAAATTCAAATTCATGCCCAATTGTTTTTTTTGCATCATACGTTGCAATAACAATTGAGATTATACATGAAAGAGCGCTTCACAATATTCTCTCATAACTAATTGTTTTAGAAGGAAAAAATTCTATTAGATGATCTCTATTGTTGCTTCTAGTTTTAATATTCTCTGAATCCATGAATCATTCCAGTACACATTGGTATGCAGCAAATGGCAAGAGGGCTGTCTTTATAAATTTGAAACGTTGTTATAAATTCCTTTGGTGCACATTTACTGCTGAAAACATAGAATAAGAATAACCATCATAGCTGAAATGAGTATTTATTCTCCCTTTAATGTTGCCACATCTCATGCTTTCCTGCCTCCACTATTTTCCAATCTCATTCCCCATCAATCTACATAATGCACTCTGTCCATAAATGCAGTGTGGTGGAATTGAAAGAGCACTGGCCTTGGCAAAAGATAGAAATAGTGTGTGAATCCAGGTTGTGCAACTTTCAACCACATACTTAATCTTCCTCTGAGTCTCAGTTTCTTTCACTGTAATAGAGGGATACTGATATACACCTGCAGAGGTGGTTATGAGGGTCAGTGGTCATAAATGGAATATGCTTAGTACAGTGTTGTAATGATAATAATGTTAATGATCCAATCCTTATTATCATTACAAAACAAGTATTCTGCAAACTTGTGGGGATGGGGGGAGGAGGAGGCAGGGGGTTTGACTTTATCCCCTCAAACATTTTATTTTAAAATTCACTTTTCTCTCTGGTCTTATAATATTGTGCTCCAAGTGCAAGGACAAATATAGTTCACTGCTAATTTAAAAATTCATTTAAAGCACAGTTCTACTTTGATGGACTGTTAACATTACTGCTTATAAGTCCTGTTACAATGGTGTCTGCCTGAATAATTGAAATATCTTAAGGCATATTTTTAAAATCTTGCTCTATGTTGCTTATAGCTTATAAGCGATTTCTCACTGGTTTCAAATGAAAGAATGATTGGGCAAAATGTTGGATTTAGTTAATAATGTACAATTGTGGTTAGTTAAAATAAAGGCCAAATGTTGAGATGTACCTGGTAGGAAAAAGAAAAGAGATTGAATAGAAAATAAATTATGAAAGAAAAGTGAATCTAAGCCAATAAACAGTATGCCTTATGTTCCTAAATTGAAAACAAGTGGAGTGAAGGAAAAAAAATATAAAAATGGCAAAATATTTAAGGATAAAAATGTCTCCTAAAAATATAGATATTAATTTGTCTTCCATGGCTCCTGTTTTCTAAGATTAAGGTGACTGCACTGAATGCATTTGTTAAAAAAAATCTTAATTTACTGGTGATAAAAGTAAGTTATGTTCATTTTAAAATTTTTAGAATGTATGAGGAAGCAACGGGGATAAAAACAAAGTCTGCCCCCCAAGAAAATCACTGGTAACTTTTGGTACTTTTCATCTGTTCTTTTGTCTATGCATAATGCATATGTGATCTTATTTCTTACAAAATTTGGATGCTAGTATATAAACAGTTTAAAAACCTTTTACTATGGAATATTTTTACATATAAAAATTAGAAAAATTGTATAATGAATCCCCAAGTGTTATCAACAATGATCAAGGTACAGCCATCTTGTTTTATCTATACCTTCTCCTATTCCTCCAGCTCTGAATTATTTTAAAGCAAATCCAGATGATCTATCATTTCATCCATAAATACTTCAACATTTACCTCTAAAAGATAAGCACTCTTCCACAAAACCAACCACAATCTCAATATCAATCATTAACAAATTAACAATAACTTCTTCATATCATCAAATAGCCACATATTGTTCTTTTCTGTTTTCTTTTTTTTAATCTGGCTTCTTTTTGACAATATCATGGTCATCTTTTATTTGTAGTATAAATGTCTACTGTGTAGAAAACCTGAAGTAATTCATATTGACAAAAAATTATATGAGCGGTAATTTTCCTGCATTTCATCCCAAATTGGATTTTATCATTCTTTTAATAATTCTCAATTTGTTAGATTAAAAACATAAGCCTTTTTTTCATATGTTTATTGTCCACCTGTGCTTTTGTGAATTGCTTATCCATGCCTTTTACTTAGTTACTACTGAGACGTTTGCTTTTTCTTATTGATTTTTAAGAGTTCTTCACAAAGATGTGTACGTCCTCAAACTGTTCACTCACTAGCATTGCTATAATTTTACCTTATGCTTTCTATTCATTTACTAAGCTAGAACATATGAGAGAAATAGTATGCACCTGTGGATTTATTTATATTATGGGAGACGCTATTTTCCCAGACACCGTCCAAGCCTAATCACAATGCCCTCTTCTCTGTTTCACAATGGATACTAACACTTTGTCATATATTGAAAATATTCTCTCATTGTCATTTATTTTTCACCCTTGTTTATAGTAATCTTTTTCTGTACTAAAATCTTCCTACCTCAAGTTGAACTTAAATAGTAATAATCTTCTTATATTTTTTGTTTCATTTTTTCCATTTTAAAACCTTAACTCAATCTGAAATTATTATAATATGAAGCATGAAGTAGAAAAGTTTACCTTCATTCTAAATTGCTAGTTAATTGTTCCACTGTATTTGAGCAGACCATTTCCCCCTCAATGATTCAATATGCCTTCTTTATCACCTAAAATATTTTACATATTGAATAATTTAAAAACATACATTATATGATATATATATGTAGCAAAAGCAGGGACCTAAGAAAGAGGACAAGGCTTAACTGAGAATAGAAAGGAGACAGTCTATACAGGGTAGATGGACTGTGTCACTGGCATATAGGAAATAAAAGGAAACCTTAAATATTTTTAGGGACTAAACAATGAAAAATTGTATAAATGTAAAAGTAAAATGACACCTGTTAACCTGCAAATATTTCTGTCTCACAAGTTTTGCTGAAGACTGAACAGAGAGCAGAGCTAGCCCTTCCAAGCTTACCTCTGGGTACAAGCCCTGTACCTTTCACTCACTCAACATTTATTCAGCCTCACTATGTGTAAGGCATTTTACTAGGTGCTAGTTATACAAAAAAGTATATGATTTAGTACATTCCCTTAAGGAATTCATACATTCTTTCATTGACTGAACTTTTTATGTTAATATGGTAATGATCTGTTTGTGGGCCTACTTCTTTTTCCAGACTATGACTTTCTGAAGGATAGAGTCCATGTTTTATTCATGTTCTAATCCCTAGTGTTTAGAATAATTCTTGACACATAGTCGCTGCTGATCAATGAATATTTGTTAGAATTCCCTGGGAGCAGAATCCTATTATTTCCAGGGTTATTCATACCCAAATCCATCTGCCAAGGGAAGATGAGAGTCATCTACTAAGCATTCAGTTTTGCAACTGAGTGACTTTTTCTCTTGTACTCAGGTTTCTTTCAATGTTGCTGTGCCAGATAACTCCCTTTTTCTTCTACAGATTCACTTTCTACCCTCAGGCTGGCTAGGTTCCTCCACCGAAAGTCTTTAGTCCTCTCCAGGCAGCCGGAGATGATACACTCTCCTCCTTTTGGCTTCCAATAACTTCTCCTTTCCTTCATCTTTCAGAGTCTATGGTGGTGGCTGACTGGCAGCTAATAGCCCTGGGTTCTCAATAATCTTCTGTGGCTCCAATATATGCCCCATCCATTCCTTTTTGAATAATCTCTCTGCAGATAAAATCTCTTCACATTATACTTTTAAGTGTGCAATCTACTTGTTTTCTGTCAATATTTTTATAATAATAATAATTATTGCTTTCCTCGTGTGTGTGTGTGTGTGTGTGTGTTGGGACGGGTGGGGAAGGTAGGTAGGGGTGGAAGTGTGGTGTGCATGTACAGGAAAGAAGTTTTATTTTTAAGGGATCCAGTAGCCTGAAAAGAAATTCCAAAGACTGAAGTGATACTTTGGCAAAAGGATCAGTGAAAATAAGAGAGAAAAAACTTGGATATCCCTGAAAATAAATATTCCTTCATATGGTGATCAATTGATGAGTCACAGTGAGTTATGGTATTTATTTATTTTTCAAAATTTTACCCAACATTAACTACACGTGTCCTGGGACTTTCAATGGTTTTTTATTTCTTGACAAGTTGCGAAGAAAACCTATTTGCCATTACTATCTAAAGGTGATATTGTCTGTCCCAAATAAAGACTTCTATTCTATACATATTAGTTGAACTACAAAAACCCTGTCAAACTTCTTAGGAACATAGTCTAAAACTTTCAGGAGTAATTATTAAAGGACTCCAAAATGATATAATTTGCTGATCTAACTTTTATTTTCCTTGATTCTTACGGTGCATTGAATAGTGTTCACTTTATTTGTAAATGTAGACTCTAAGGGAATAAAATAAATTTCACCTTGTTGCCTTTGGTCACAATTCTGGTGGATTATTCATTGACTGTTTGCTACTGTGTGTATCCTTATATTATAGGTAAAGAAATATGTAGATAAAAATATCTTAGACACTGTACTTATTTCATTTATACTTCTCTTCAATAAGCTTCTGTGAGAACTAATTAAATACTAGATGTCATGACAGGCACTGAGGAATCATAAATAAGACATATTTTTCCCAAGGTACTTAAGTGAAGATTGATGGGCTGTGAAAATGAACTTCATTAAAGTTTAAGTTCCTTTCACTTTCCATTACAGAGGTATAGGAAGAACTACTTTACCTTCATTGTGAGATTTTCAAAGTGACTATTATAGGAATAGTTCCAAGAGTATCACAGAGGCTGGATCCAAAGTTGTGCATTGGTCCCGCTTCTACATTCTGACAGTTCTCTTTCAGGATTAATATTTTTATAATGCTATCATAGTTGCAAAATTCACCTCTAGTGTAGCAAGTTCAGGCAAGATAAACTACATAAGGTTTATAGGTTTGACTTTTATTTTGGTGTAAGGCAGATACACATCACAGAAAGTCCTTATGTGTGAGCCAAGGAAGGCATATGACCAGTACGAGTTGTTAAAATAACTGCAATAGATACTCGATGTCACTCACTCTAATTATCTTGATATTGAAATCATTTTTCTATATTTTGAATGTATTTCTTTGAAGCAATAGTAACATTTCATCATTTCCCACTGAATAAACTTTAGTAGGAAGGTGTCATGTGCCAGGGAACTAGGAACTCTTGCTTTTAAGTCACTATTTGATTCATGACTTTGCCATTACTCTTGTCTCCTTGTATTTTCTCATGGCACTCCATTTCCTTAATAATAGAAAAGTCTCTAGTCTTAATACATTTGTATGCACTCAAGTTCTCTTGGCTGGCATTTGCTGATATCCCTTCCCCAGCTGTTTCTATTTATGACATCGCTGTGCTTTGAAAAGATAAATTTTTAAGAAGTGATAGAGGAGCATTTTTATAAATTCTACATGAGGGGGAGTATTTAGTTTCTATGCAGTTTTTGAAGACCAAATAATAGATGTTCAATGATGATCTTTTAAAGTAGTGCCTGTAGGTTGCTTACTTTCCCTCTAGATAGAAGAGACAGAAGAGTGTTGACACTCTTGGGGAGTCATGTCCCCGTGGCCTGTTGCTTATAGTTCTGACAGGACCCTGCAGACTAGTGCTAATCAGTGCTAATTTCATATGTTCCACATATAAATAAGCAAATAAATATTAATAAGGAGAAGCCCTGGACTGTAATTGTGAATGAAAGCAAGAAGGTGATATTCATTCTCAAGAGAAAAATGTATTAGGATCTTAAAGACGTATAATTCAAGTTAACAGTTGTTTCGCCACTTTATGAGAAGCAAAAGTGTCGCTCTTTGTGACAGTACCATTTTTGAAATGTTGAGAGCTTGGATTATGTAGAGAACGATTTAAAAGCTCATTTGAAAGATTCAATGGCTTTTTATGAAGTCTGTGTTATCTTTTCTTTGGAGAACAGGGATGTATATCAGAAAATTAGATTAATCATTCTACTTAAATTGTTTTCTTGTTTCATTTTATATACTAGAATATTTTTTAATTTTATTTATTTATTTTTTCGCGGTACGCGGGCTTCTCACTGTTGTGGCCTCTCCCGTTGCAGAGCACAGGCTCTGGACGCGCAGGCTCAGCGGCCATGGCTCACAGGCCCAGCCGCTCCGCGTCATGTGGGATCCTTCCTGACGGGGGCACGAACCTGCGTCCCCTGCATCGGCAGGCGGACTCTCAACCACTGCGCCACCAGGCAAGCCCCTATATACTAGAATATTTTATATACTACCATTCTCATTAAAAATATTTAAGATGATCCTGAGTATACAATATGCACATGGGGGGACTACAGAAAAGTGCCGTGGTCTGAGTACCAAATGAATGCCTTTACTCTCAAAGACTTTATAGAAGGGGGTACCCTTTCTCTTGACATACATTGTGCTGAAACTAATCTTTGTTCATTTAAGAATTCAAGCAAAATAAAAGGACCACACAGATGCAAAAATGAGTCTAATTATGTTTTCTATTTTATAAATGTTAGAAGTGAATAAGTAAAATGTCAAGCATTTTGTTAAAAAGCAGTTTTTAAATTTAAGTATTTTAAATAATATCAATTAAAACCTAAGCTTCATTCAAAAGCACCAGACATCTTCTTTTTTAGAATGGGGATACAAAGCTTGTTTTTTCCTCAATCTGGTTCTTGAATTAACTTGACTACGGAAATCAAACTCTCTTAAGCTGTTATAAATAATTAACCAAAAAACGATGTTCTACATTTTTTGAAAGTACACATTTTTTTTCAAACGTTAGTGCTTTCATTTAAGGAGAGTAGTCTTTAAAGAGAAAAGCCAAATGCATCTTTAAAAAGACAAGAATATGATTTCTTCTCTCTCATTAATATGTTTATGGCATTGAAAAAATATCTTATTTTAGGTAACTTCTTATTACTGGCCTCTACAAAACTTTCAGCCATCTACATTCTTTCCATATGTCCATGTCAGTGTTTATTTGCCACACAAATTAGTTATTATTTACAAAGATAGACATTTTTTTAAAAGTGAACAATATATTTATCTTTGAGAATTTACATTTTGGATTGTGCTCTTAATTTTTCTTATAGGAATGCATTAATTTTACATTTTAAGGAAAAAGTCCTTTATAAATTGGAAAAATATTTAGTGATAAATTGAGTAACTGCTACAATTCAAAGTTGTAGATTTTAACAGCTAGTGACTAGAAAATGTGATCGTGCTTTCTTTTAATTCTCCAATTAATATAGCTTGAGCCTCTACCGTTCTAATCACTGGAAGTAAGACTTCTGAGAGTTGTCCTGGGTCCCGCCTTTCATCTGCTCAGAAATATTGGGCTCTTCATTACACTGCTGCCTCAGCCGCTGGCCCTTCTCCTGAAACCTGTAAATATGCGGGTTCAGCAACGTTGTCCTCAAGAACAACTACCACTGCTGCCTTTCTCTGATCCAAGTACTAACCAGGCCCGACCCTGATTAGCTTCCGAGATCAGAGGAGATTGGGTGTGTTCAGGGTGGTACGGCCATAGACACTTCTGCCTTTCTGATCTCTCACAAGCCTGACCCTCTCTCTCCTCCATCTGAAAAATGAGATAGATCTCTGCTAACTCCCCAGAGGACAACTGAGATCAGGTTAAAATGTTAAATTGGCCTTATTAAAGGTTTGGGCATCATGGAAGGAAAGTGCAATAAAGACAGTCATTTTACTATTGCTATAAAAGTGGCTATTTTAGAGTAGACAGGACCTCAGATCTCTTTTTGGTCCAGCTTTAGGCTGGCTGATATCTTGCCAGCAATGTCCCAGCATATCCATCACTCAGAGCCCCATCCTAATCCCTAGGCCCAAAGTGAAGATGCCATTCACCCTAATCTAAGGCCCTAAGTCCTCATTTCTTTCCTCATATTGGAGCTCATCCAAGATGTTTGACAATGAGAAGATATACTACCAACAAGGAAAAATCTACACCTATCCACAAAGCTGTGATCTTGCCTTAGAAGCCATCAAAAGACCCGACAACACCGTAACCTAACAGGTTTTTCTGCTTTAAGTAATGTTTCATTTGCATGTAGTCATCCAGGTGAGTGTGTACTGACCTTACCCAGTCCAGCTTCCTCCCATAGTATGAAGTAGAGGAAGAATTGGTCCTGTAAGACCTTCTTACCATCCTCTCTCTCCTTGCTTTACATTTCAAATACTCAGGGAATGAGACAGACAATGCTACAAATATGCAGTCACTGATACTTATAGTATGGCTCAAATCTAGTTTGTGAAAAGAAGCATTTTCTAAAAACAGTCTCTGAAAGCTCTTCTTAAAAATTTCCCCGTGTACATGATTAAATCTTAACTTTCCATTCTGAAGCATTTGCACTGGAGTTATTTCATTGAGTTCAGGTTTTTCTTCCAAACAATGAGTTGGTACTTTTCTGTTTTTTTTTTTTTTTTCCCTAGGAACAAAGTAACAGACTTCCTCAAGGACTCCACCCAAGAATGTAGGACTATGGATCAATGGAACAGGATAGAAAGTCCAGAGATAAACCCACGCACCTATGGTGATAATGGAGGCAAGAACATACAATGGAGAAAAGACAGCCTCTTCAATAAGTGGTGCTGGGAATACTGGACAGCTACATGTAAAAGAATGAAATTAAAGCACTCCCTAACACCATACACAAAAATAAACTCAAAATGGATTAAAGACCTAAATGTAAGGCCAGACACTATAAAAGTCTTAGAGGAAAACATAGGCAGAACACTCTCTGACATAAATCACAGCAAAATCTTTTTTGACCCACCTCCTAGAGTAATGGGAATAAAAACAAAAGTAAACAAATGGGGCCTAATGAAACTTAAAAGGTTTTGCATGGCAAAGGAAACCATAAAGACGAAAAGACAACCCTCAGAATGGGAGAAAATATTTGCAAACTAAGCAACAGGCAAAGGATTGATCTCCAAAATATACAAACAGCTCATGCAGCTCAATAACAAGAAACCAAACAACCCAGTCAAAAAATGAGCAGAAGATCTAAATAGACATTTCTCCAAAGAAGACATAGAGATGGCCAAAAAGCACATGAAAAGATGTTCAACATTACTAATTATTAGAGAAATGCAAATCAAAACTACAATGAGGTATTACCTCACACCAGTCAGAATGGTCATCATTAAAAAATCTGCAAACAATAAATGCTGGTGAGGATGTGGAGAAAAGGGAACCCTTCTACACAGTTGTTGGGAATGTAAATTGGTACAGCCACTATGGAGAATAGTATGGAGGTCCCTTAAAAAACTAAAAATAGGGCTTCCCTGGTGGCACAGTGGTTGAGAGTCCGCCTGCCGATGCAGGGGACACGGGTTCATGCCCCGGTCCGGGAAGATCCCACAGGCCATGGAGCGTCTGGGCCCGTGAGCCATGGCCGCTGAGCCTGCGTGTCCGCGTCTGGAGCCTGTACTCCACAACGGGAGAGGCCACAACAGTGAGAGGCCTGCATACCGCAAAAAAAAAAAAAAAACTAAAAATAGAGCTACTGTATGATCCAGCAATCCCACTCTTGGGCATATATCTGGAGAAAACCATAATTCGAAAAGATACATGCACCCCAATATTCATTGCAGCACTATTTACAATAGCCAGGACATGGAAGCAACCTAAAAGTCCATCAACAGAAGAATGAATAAAGATGTGGTACATATATACAATGGAATATTACTCAGCCATAAAAAAGAATGAAATAATGCCATTTGCAGCAACATGGATGGACCTAGAGATTGTCATACTGAGTGAAGTAAGTCAGACAGAGAAGGACAAGTATCATATGATATCGCTTATATGTGGAATCTAAAAAAATGGTACAAATGAACTTATTTACAAAACAGAAATAGAGTTACAGATGTGGAAAACAATCTAATGGTTACCCGGGGTAAGGGGGGAGGGATAAATTGGGAGATTGGGATTGACATATACACACTACTATATATAAAGAAGATAACTAATAAGAACCTAGTGTATAGCACGGGGAACTCTACTGAGTACTATGTAATGACCTATATGGGAAAAGAGTCTAAAAAAGAGTGGATTATGTATATGTATAACTGATTCACTTTGCTGTACAAAAGAAAGTAACACAACATTGTAAATCAACTATACTCCAGAAAAAAAAAAAAAAAAAAAAAGGGAATTCCCTGTTGGTCCACTGGTTAGGACTCTGCACTCTCACTTTTGAGGGCCTGGGTTCTGTCCCTGTTTGGGGAACTAAGATTCCACAAGCTGCTCATAACCTTGAAAATAGCACTTTTGGGGGCTTGCAGGGATTTTCAACAGCAGAGACAGCAGTGTGAAGAGGAGGCCACCAAGTTTTAAAAAATCTCAAATTTTAGAATCCAGAGCATCCTATAAGAAACTGATCTAAAATTGAATGGTTACCTTAGAACAATTTTTTATTCTCACAAGTTGGGTGAGGCTGGACTCCAGAGTCTGGGCTCTGAGCTGCAGGCTGCATGCCGAGTTCAGGCCAGTTCCATGCGTTTCATTCTGGAGCCCAGGTCGGAGTTCAGCTCTGGCAGATCCCAGAGTTCAAAGGGCTACCTCACGTGCACAAGTGCATTTCAAGCTTCTGCTTGAGCCATGCCCATAAACATCAGTCAAAAAAATCAGTCAAAGGAAGACACATGGCCAAGTCCAATGTCAAGTAGAAGTTCACTTAGCCTTCCCCTCCACAAAGCTGTTGCAAAGGTGTGGATGCATAATTCTATTACAGAGGAGCCGATAATTATGTCCAGTAATTCAATGTCTTTTTTGGACCACTGCAGACTTTGCCCAGTTCTCCAACAACTCTCTCTGTGTCTAGCCTTACTCCATATCCTCATTGTTTATAACTATGTGATTACTTCTCGGCTCAAATCATGTTTCAAGTTTAGAAAAAATGTAAACATTTTAGTGAGACCAGTAAGTTCATCCTGGTTACTTTTATAGCATGTTTTATTTCTATGTTTGTTCTTTCTGTACCCTCACCCTCTAGAGCTATGTTTCCATCTACCTGGCACTTCTCTGGACATCTAAACTCTTTTAAGGGTCATGGGTTTTTGCAGGCTATTTCTTCTTACAGAAATTTATTTTATTTACTCAGCAAGTATTTATTAAATGCCTATGACATTCCAGGCACCCAGCTATATTAGAGATACATTGGAGAACAAAATAGAAATTGTCCCTTCCCTCAGAGAGCTTACAGGAGATTGAGGGAAACCTTTGCCACAGTGAATATGCAGTCATATTTTAGGGTGCAGTTTTTTTTTTTTTTTTTTTTTTTGTATTTACTCACTTTTTATTTTCCAAAAAGGAACTCTAATTACTCTACCAAAGGAAAAAAGGACTTTCTGCTACATCCATAATTACACATTTTAAAATCATTTTAACCCCACTAAATATTTTTCAAAAGAAACCATAATCAGAAGTATTGTGGACATTCAAGAACATATTATATTTTAGAGAAATTAGTACAAAACTTATTGTCAAGTTATTTAATTTTTTTCTCTAGTTCTATTCCAGGGTGAAATAACTAAATAAACTGAGAAAAAATAAATGATTGATACCAAATTTTCATTTATAATGTGAAACTAACAATCTCTACTTTTACTACCTGAGAAAAGTATTGTGATTTTTTTTTCCATTTTTTTTATTAGTTTCTGCTTTATAACAAAGTGAATCAGTCATACATATACATCTGTTCCCACATCCCCTCCCTCATGCATCTCCCTCCCTCCCACCCTCCCCATCCCTCCCCTCCAGGCAGTCACAAAGCACCGTAGGGTGCAGTTTTGATCACCTAAGACTTTCTCTGCTTTTCCCAGGGGTAGTTAATTTTTGCCATTTTAACATTCTCATACCACTTTGTATCAGAGTGGCTAAATTATATTTTGAGATACAAATTAATGCTTTTTTTCTATACTTTCCCCTTTTTTCTCCTCCCTATTCTTTGGCCAGGGAAGTTTTTGGAAAAGAACCCTTCCTCTCTCCTCCAAAACAACTACATAACCTATTGAGGACATTTTGATAGGGGACGGTAAGAAAAATACCAAGATAGAGTGGTGTATGACTGGAGGTGGCGAATCTAGGGAAGAGTGGTGGAGAGCAAAGGACCTTTCTCCCTGGCCTGGGGAAAAGAGGAAGAGAAGAGATCTGTAGGTCCCAGGAGCAGAGAGGACCCATTTACTCCTTCTGGTAGCGCTCTGAGCATGATGGTGTCGGTAATTATAACAACAACAATAATAACAGCAACAGCAATGATAATGAGAGCAGTTAACTGTTACTGAATTCTTACAACTGTTACTGAATTCTTACAAAAATGTTAGGTATTGTTCCTAACGCTTTATATTAAATTACCTCATTTTGCCTTCACAACAACTCTGTGAGGTAGATAACATATATATCTCTACTTTGCAGATGAAAATCTGAAGTTTAGGAAATTGAAAAAATTCTGCCGAGGTCACACAGATATGGTATGCCCAGGATTGGGTTCAAGTGATGCCAAAGTCAGCCTTCTTAAGCAATTCATGATTCTGCCTCTCTACAGCAGGGCCCTCTAGGCTGGCTGCCTGGGAAACTGAGGCAGAGAAAGCCATGTAAAAGCTTCTTGTTTCTTCTGCAGGACACAGAGGTGGTCAAAGGCCCCTGGGTCAAGGAGTCCTCTAGCCAAGGGGCAAACCCTCCACCCTCTTTTCCTTCCCATTCCAATGGCCCAGGTAAGAGGATGGGTGGGAAAAGAACTAAGAATTAACAAGGTCAAATTTTCATCTGGTCTGGAAGATGGGGGCTTGGTGTAAAAAAACAATCAAGCATAATTAGAGAAAATAATAAATGTAATTCTTGTGCATGTGAGTTTGTAAAGTGAGACTTATACCCATTACATAGATTATCTCTATTCTTCCTCTTCTCACTTTGCATTATAATTAGAACCTTTGCTGTTGATTATGAACAAGTAGAGGTCAGGAAATTTCTGTTATTTGACTTTGTTATCTACACAAAGCAGAGTGACAGGCATATGTTGGTTGAATGGATTATTGATATGCCCTTAATAAGCTTTTTCTATTACTCAATTTTCCCCCAGTAAATTCTGTTTACTTACAATGTTGAAGTCTTTGATGCGAATATAAATTCAATTGACAGGACTAGCTAATATTTCAAATGTCCTTGCTATTAAAAGTATTTTTTACCCCTTTCTTTATTCTTATTTTTAAGAATAAATCAGAGACTGTAACATGAAAACATTTTAGACAAAATGCTTATTAATCGCACTATGAAATTTCTAAAGGCAAAGGGAACTTCCACAGTGTAACGACAATAGCTACAGAATTTATCAAGAAAACAGCACTGATGAATAGGAAGAGGAAATACATTCTCAGCTGAGGAATGATGCCAGAGATACCTGCAACAAATGACTCAGCAGGAGGAGGTCTTGTTACTGGTAAGGGCCAAGAAGCCAAGCACTGTCACTGAGAGGAATATCAGCCAAAGAATGGAGAGCATGAAGTAAATTCATATAAATCAAGCTATTGTTGGTATCTGTGATGATAACAGCTGCCCAGTTAGTGTGCTGCCTTTCTTACTCACTTCCTTCCTATTCCTCCAACTTTTTCTGGTTCCTGAGCTGCGTCTCTTGAGCTTGCCAATTCTCTAGTCCCACTAACCTCAAATAGATTTTTTTTCTTTTGGGTAAATATCAACCTTAACAGCTTCCATTTGAATTCATGAGAATAACTATGTTTGTGACACCAGAGTACATGCATAAACTTACAAGTCTCAACTTAAAACTGTAAGACTTTTGAGGAAAAGCATAAGTTCTTAGGTTCATTCCTCCATTCACTCACAGACCATCCAGTCACCATCTATTATTTACTGCATGTTGGGCAGTGCTCTAGCTGCTGGAATTCACAGATAAGGTGGGGAGACAGCCATGTGAATAACACAACGAATGCTAGAGTAGAGGCATTTTACGGCTCCACGAGAGCACAAAGGAAGAAGGCAACATGGAAAATAGATGAGGATTTCTAGAGCAGGGGGCTTTTGAGCTGGATCTCAAAATATCCTAAGAGGGTTGCCTATTGGCTCAAAGAGAAAAAGGTATCCAGGGATAAAAGAACAGCAATTTCAAAGGTCCAGAATCATGAAAGAACATGATGTATTTATGGATTGGAAAATGATTCCATGTGGATGATGTTAGGGTGAGCTGTGAGAAGAGAAGTTTGGGAGGTGAGGTAGGGGAAGAAAGGGAGGCTGTGAGTGGCTTTGAATGTTGTACTTAACAATTCAGAGATTGTTGCAAACTTCACTGATACAGTTAATTTTCAAGGGCAACAGTTATTCTGTTGACTGGTTGGGGACTGATGTGAATAGGCAATATCTCTCCACTGATGGCAAAATGATGCTAGTACTAGGGTAGGGACAGCTGAACCCTGTAGGGACACAACCAAACAGGGTGTAGAGATGGCTCCAGTTTCTACTGAGTAGATTTGCACATGATGGGTATCCATGAATATTCTTGACTTACTGGGGTTTGGTGTGTATGTGTATAAGATGATATTTGGTTCTATTGGAATTGAAATAAAGAAAGGTGGGCTGGGGTGGAGTATAAATCTTGCTGTTCACTCAGGTACTAGAAATTCTTAATTACGCCTCTGCTCATGATTACCTGGACAGAGTTACCCTTCAGGTTCTTGTGAGACATGAGTAATAGGTATACTATGTCAATGTTTCTCTGACCCACCCCTCCCTTAGTATATGGGGGAGTATTTTAGTTCAAGAGACAAAGGGAAGCATAGAGGAACTGGTGTGAGAGAAAATCCTTGAGCAAAAGTCCTGTTAGTTTTTCTCATAGTTTTAATCTTTTGCCTCAAAATTAGTCAGCATGACACAATGGGTCAGAGCAAACTTTGGAGGCAGATCATTCTAGGTTCTTATTCTGACTCTACCCATTAACAGCTATGGGACCTGTGGCAATCAGGTGACATCTTTTAACCCAATTTCCCATCTCCAAACTGGGCAGAGCAACTCCTACGTCGAGAGTAGTAAGAATCAAAAGAGGTTAATATGTGGAAAGTACTCAGCACAATGCTTATCATAGGAATCATAATGGTATTTTTTTTTTTTTTTTTTTGGGTACGCGGGCCTCTCACTGCTGTGGCCTCTCCGGTTGCAGAGCACAGGCTCCGGACGTGCAGGCTCAGCGGCCACGGCTCACGGGCCCAGCCACTCCGCGGCATGTGGGAATCTTCCCGGACCGGGGCACGAACCCGTGTCCCCTGCATCGGCAGGCGGACTCTCAACCACTGCGCCACCAGGGAAGCCCCATAGGAATCATAAACTAAATTAGTCTTTGTCGGAGACTTCCTATAAAGGATCTCTTTGTATCTGAAACGCATCGGTCATAGCCTTTTCTTTTTAAACACACCTTTTCTTGCCCAGTTCCATATGCAGTATGTCCTGTTCATTTCATATATCACATCATAAGCCTCTGACCCTCCTCTCTCTTCTCACACTTGCTGCAAGGACCCACCAGCCCCTTTTCCCTTTTCGGGGCAGCACCTCCTGTCCGCTTGCTTGTTTCCATTTTGACGCCTTTGTGCCTGTTTGTAGACAGCTTTGGTTCTTCAATCATCATGTCTAAACAGTATTTTTTTGACCTCTGAAATAGCACATTAGCAATTAATTTGACTCTGTTTTATGTTTGCTCTGAAGAACTTGCTCAGGGTTTAAGAAAATCTCGGCTATCCTCTAATTTTTTTAAAGTTGACTCAGTCATGAAGATTGGAAAACTAAACACTAAAAGTCACTAGACACAGGAGAACAACTAGACTTAAATTCTTAATCATTTTTACAGCTAAATGTTACTTCTTACGCTAGGAAATTTGACTTTAGAATGACAAGGTTGGAAATATTTGACTTGTTATATCTCAACAAAGATCATTTGCATTCAAATTTGCAATTAGGAATTACCTTTAATTCTTTAGGCTTTTTCCAAATACAGGTATCCCTGCTTTTTGAAAGTTTGTGTTATACCACTTCGCTTTTATGAAAAACCTACATTAATACTTGTTTTTGCTTTTACAAAAAAAAAAAAGGAAAAAAGTGAAAACAGCCTTCAGTGTTTGTTTTGAGACCAGCCATTATAGAGGTAGTGCGCCCCAGAGCAGCGAGAGTGGCCCCGCCAAACTCCTTCCCTGGGAACTACGCTCAGCATCTCAACAGCCAGCTGCCATAGCTTTGAGCATCTGCGCTTTATCTCTATTTATTTTGTGCATCCGTTAGCACGATTTATCTGAAGATAATTGCTTCTTCGCTTACACCATTTTGACTTACTTAAGCTGTCCTAGAAACAATCTACTTTCCAATATTGGGATATTGGGGTGGGGGTAAGGGACCTGTAACCAAGAAAAAGCCACCACCTGCTGGAGATAAGTTTTGCATAATTATAAATTAGCATGTAAAAGATGAGATTTTGAATTAGAAATCTAGAATAAGGTATCATGCATACTCTGGCATCATTTTTTTTTTTTTTCGGTACGCTGGCCTCTCACTGTTGTGGCCTCCCCCGTTGCAGAGCACAGGCTCCAGACGTGCAGGTTCAGCGGCCATGGCTCACGGGCCCAGCCGCTCCGCAGCATATGGGATCTTCCCGGACCGGGGCATGAACCCGCGTCCCCTGCATCGGCAGGCAGACTCTCAACCACTGCACCACCAGGGAAGCCCTGGCATCATTTTTTGGTGATCTGTTAACTTACTGCCTCTCAGTTCTTCCACCTAAAATTCAATCAAGAAATTCTTACTTTCCTTTGTTTATAGGGGAGTGGCGAGGCTGAATAAAGTAATATATATGAGGATATTCTGTGCTCTTTGGAGGACAGCTACTATGTAAATTCAAGTTATTATTATTGGCAACAACAAGAGCACTGGAGCAGAAATATGCATCCTGCTTAATTGCTACCCTGACCTGCTATGAGCTTCAGTAGGCAGCTCGGAGGATTCCTGTACATTTCACTGTCACAGTCGTATAGCTGACAGGAGGGCCCTCAGTTATGTGATTGGGGTGCAAAGTGTTATGTTATTATTGGAGGACTGCATGGACAATGTCATGGGTAACCATGCTGTAGATAAAGACCTAGAAAACCATTTTAGGATCTCATTGCCATCCTTGAGGGTCTCAGTGTTACTCCTAACAGGACTGGCAGAGAGTACAATCTGAGGCATTTTCTACGTCAATTAAAAATAGAAAACTTGGGCTTCCCTGGTGGCGCAGTGGTTGGGAGTCCGCCTGCCGATGCAGGGGACGCGGGTTTGTGCCCCGGTCCGGGAGGATCCCACATGCCATGGAGCGGCTGGGCCCGTGAGCCATGGCTGCTGGGCCTGTGTGTCCGGAGCCTGTGCTCTGTGACGGGAGAGGTCACGGCAGTGGCAGGCCCGCGTACTGCAAAAGGGAAAAAGAAAACTTGAGATTTCCTTGTTGGTCCAATGGGTAAGACTCCTTGCTCCCAATCCAAGGGCCCTGGGTTCAATTCCTAGTCAGGGAGCTACATCCCCTATGCATGCTGCAACTAAGAAACCCATATGCCACAACTTAAAAAAAAAAAATCCCATGCCACAATTAAGACCCTGTGCAGCCAAATTAAATAAAATAAATTAATTAATAATTTTTTTTAAATAGAAAACTTAGTGTAAGATGTATATGTGGGCAGAATGAATGGCAAGAACTGGCAGGACCTGTTCCTCCCTTCCTTCTTTTGTAATCTGATCTATAGTATCTTTTCTATTGCTTAATAGCACAAATCTAAATTCTTTGTATCTAACAGTGTCTTGATATTCTGGACTTCGGGTGCCTTTATAAGAAGTCATTTGGGTTTTAGTTTTTTCATGGCTCAGTTCAGTAAACATCACAACTAGTATAAATATCTTTAGCTTTGTGTTGAAATCCTTGTTTTTCTTTGCAAGCCCAATATTATCTTGTAGCAGGTGCAGATCCTGTGTTTTCTGAGTTCTTAATGAACATAAATCCCTAGTGGAGATATTTTTTATTCCCTACATGCCATTGTTCTGATAATGATGCTTATAAAAAACAGACAGATACTTTTCTAGACTGCATGACTAAGGATGTACTTCAAAAAAGGCCAGTGTTCACCAGGAAATGGGAAACTGCCTATGGCTTTTGTAGATACTCTATGCGGATGTCTTTGAGTAAGTTTGCTAAGTAAAAGCCACATTATTCATTGCTCCTCTGGCATCAGTGTAGCTCATAGAAAGTGTGTCACACTGTGAAATTTTTATACGCCCTTTCTGTGCTCCTGGAGTCAATTAGCTATTAAAATATAATTTAAAATGATAATTGCCGGAAATGGGCATGATCAGGGAAGGGTTCCGGGGAAGTTTTGCAAATAAATACAGACCATTTATAAGCACACTTTAAAAAACCTGGTTCCCAGATTCTATTTAAAAGATATCTGGGTGAGAGAAAAAAAAATTAAACCAGTATTTTCCACCATTCATCTAGTCTCCAATCATAATTTTTCAGAAGCAAGCATCTACTTGCAAATAACAGAATGGTGCCCTGATACATCTCTCTCTCTCTCTCTCTCTCTCTCTCTCTCTCTCTCTCTCTCTCATTGATGGAAGTAATGACATGAGTGAGGAATCTCTGAGGCCAGTGATTACTGTTAATACAGTTACCTTTAGCCCACCTTGCAAACTGCTAGACACAGTGAAAGATCCTGTGTTTACCACTTTCTCTTGAAGGGTTAGGGAGTTGCATACCTAAAATAAATATAAGCATAATAAGCTCCTACCAATTATTCATGAGAAGCTTGTAGGGACTGTCAGACTCTCGGAAGGAGTAGGTGGATTGCTTCTGATCCGTATCTCCATCCTGATCTTGCTCCAGAGCTGGCATCTCACATTTCCCACTGCTGCTAGACATTTTCTTGTGAATGCCTCTTTGTTGCCTAAAACTCTATATAGTTAAAGCTAAACTCTAAACTTGGTTCATGTGCTTATTCTTTACTTCACTCAGTCAACTGACAAAATCTATCAATGTTTTTTCGTCCCCTCCCTCCCTCTCTCTCTCCATCCTTCCTTTCTTTAATCCATCTGTGCATCTATCCAAGCAGTATATATTAAGTGTGTCCCCTATGCGGATCTCTGCATATACAGGTATCAGTGAGGCAGCCACATGGTTTTCCTTGTTACTGATGGAACTGCTTAAAGGTGTCCTATCTAAATCCTTGTTCTCAGTGTCCCTTATCTTTTTCTCCTCCTCTTCCCACCAATTTCCTATCCATCCCACACATTGTTATCAAGTTAGTTGTTCAAAAACTTTCCTTTGAATATGTTACTCTTTGGTTTAAAAAAAAACCTTCATTGGTTTTTATTTTCCACAGGTAAATGGAAGTGGTTTGGAGTGAAGGAGGGAGGAGAAGCACTTCTTTCACCCCTCACCCTCCTCAAGTCCATCTGACATGTCTTTTCAGTGGATTTCCTCTTAACCTTCTTCATAAGCCTTCTATCCCAGCAGTCCATGTGTTCACTACCTTCTGAATAAGTCATGTGTCTTCCTCATGCTATGCTTTGCTCATTCTTTTCTTGAAAATCACCCCCCTCACCATTCTACCAGTATCAATTCTACATTATTCTTCAAGATTTGATTCAAAACGTATGTCATTCATAAAGCTTTCCTTACTCCTCTAGGCCAGGGATTGACAATTATTTTTTTTCTGTGAAGGGTCAGATAGTAAATATTTCAGGCTTTCTGGGCCATACAATCTCAGTAGCAACAATTCACCTCTGCTGTTGTATCATGAAAGCAGACATAGACAAAATGTAAAAGAGTGAGTATGGCTGTGTTCCAATAGAACTTTGTGGACACTGAAATTATACTTTCAACTTTCAAGTGTCATGATATATTTCTCCAAAATAAATGCATAGTTTCATTTGCATGATATATTGTTCTTCTTTTGAATTTTGTTCAATCATTTAAAAACATAAAAAGCAATCTTAGCTTATGAACCATATAAAAACAGGTGGCAGGTGGATTTGATCTATGGGCTGCAGTCTGTAGACTCCTGCTTTGGGCAGAAGATTCTTTCTCATGTAATTCCTAATTGTTTGAACCGTGCAACTAAAGTGCAGTGTACTTTTTCTATACTGACCTGCCGTGAGTTTTAAGTATGTGTTTATTAACTTTAATCAGACTAGAATCCATGGAAGCAGGGGTTTTATTTCATAGATCTTCCTACTTATTCAGCATCTATGACAATATCTTTCATATAATTAGCGCTCCATGAAAATATGATAATATAAGTGATTCAAGCATGCTTTGTTAGATGAGTCTTTCTGCCTCTATGTTTAGGTCAAAGTAAATGAGAAATAACATTTTTTACAGATAGCTTGTTGCAGAATTATTGCCCTTTTTCACGTGTTCATGTGCAAATTTAAAATACAGCTTGTTATTACAGAGATAAATATGACATAAGTTTATTTTTTGCTTTATAATCACTATAGCATTAATATGAAAATGCTTGCTTTCTTGGCAAGTAAAATAAATTAGGAAAACGACATGACAAAATTAGGATAGCAGCAATGGGAATTTCTAAAAATGTGCTTTTATTACCGAGACAGTAGAAGGAGAAGATATCCCCTTTTAAGACCTCTGAGGCCACCTGGAAATCAGCATAAGTCATACTCCCATGGACCCAGACACTGCAGTTATGGATGGTACTGACACATCCCAGTGTCTGTGGTCTGCCCAGGCTCACTGGTGGCAGAACTGAGGCCACCAAATAAGTCATGATTATCACAGTTTTGCAAATAACTCCAACTTAAATTTAAGAAACAGTTGAATAAAAAATTATACATTTGATTAAGTGTAAAGGGAGGTATTTCCAGGGATAAAAACATGCCACAAAGGAAGAAAATCCAGGCATTTCTTCCTTCCATTAGCCTTATAATACTCAGTCTCAATAAAGTGCTACAAATACTCTTCTGAGTAGTTGTGTGGATAGAATAAGCTCTGCAATTCTTTTGGTTTTTATGTTTGTCGCTAGTTTTTCAGGCCAGCTGGCTAAGCAGGGACTATTTCTAGCCTAAAGGAAGCTCTAAGGAAGACCTTGTGATTTAGTTGCTAAGTAAGTATTTCTGCAGATGCTGTTATCTTTAGGTAATGATGCCCTACTTTACAAATGAAACTATGCATTCATTTTGGAGGGATAGTTGGCTTTCTGAAATCTTGTGCTTTCTTATCTGGGATTCTGCTATTAACTACTGGTGTGTCTCAAGACGGCCCTCATTTATAAAGTATTGGTCTGGATGGTGTGTAAATTTCTCTCTGGCTTTATGACTCCACTTGTATTTGAGTGCCCACTAGGGCTGAAAATATCCTGGTTTCCCAGCCAGAATGGAGAATAGACTTTTTGGTCTATCTCGTGCAGGGTGGAATGCCCAACACCCATGAGGTGCAGATAGGTCACCCTCTTCAGACATAACAGAAAGTCGAATACTGTAACATGGATAACCATGTCCCTTTTCACAAGCACGCCCTGCTTCTGAGAAATCCTTGCTTATGAAAGGATATAATAAACTCTCTGGTTTGTCACCAGTGGTTATAATACTTTAAATAACTCAGATTACTTTGGGTTAAGCAGGATTGAAAAATATTAGTTTTCTTGCCTGTGGGAGCAAATCATGAAAGATTTATTTTTAATCGCTCACTTGCCCTATTTGCAGGAACACAGTTTCGGGTCCTTGTTCTCCTTCTTCTTTTCTTTTGAAATCCTGTTTTCCACCTTATATTAAGCTTAAGTGGTTTGTAGATTGAGTTGTTTAATCCAAACAGACATGACTTCCATGGCTCTGTTGATTGTCCTGACCACACTTGTGTAGCAGAAATGACCACCCTGGCCTCTGGGGCACACAGTGGGGACATGGGCATGATTTGGGTGTCAGACTTATTTTAAAATACGAATTCTGTTGTTGGCTGGCCAGAGTAAACTGGGAAAATCATTTAACCTCCCTGAGCCTTAGTTTCCTAATCTTTTTTAAGGACTAAAACAAAATTATTTTTTAATTTACAAATTCTATTTGTAGGGCATACAAATAATCTAACACACTACTTAACTTAGAGTAGGAATACAATAAATGATACCTTCTGGCCCCATATCCTCACCTAGGCCTTTTTGTTGTTATTGCTTGCTGTTGCGGTGATAGTCTGGCAACCAGGTAACTGCTGATTTTCAGGACTATAATAATAATATTTTAGAGTGAGATACACTTCTAAGAATCTCAGAATTCTTACTGTATGCTACACCCCAAGCCATTCCCCTCCACCCCCAGCCCCTTGCTAGCAAAATGTGAAACAAATAGCAGTTCTTTTGCACAGTTTTCTTACAAAGGGAGAAGTAAACTAAAAAGCAGTTAAATTTGAGATTGCAGAGAGGAAATGGAGGAGCTGGGAATAGGACCTGAAATTCTTGCTTAGCCTGGTGCTATGATAAGCACTATTAGATCATGTTCTCTGCTTGGAATGTCTTATCATCTATTTTGTGTAAGTATCCATAGAGATGGTTTTGTTTAAAAAGAAAACTCACAGAAAGTTTTAGGGAGCTATAATTTTTTAGTGCACAGTATGTTTTACTCCAACATAGAAATTTAAAAGAAAATGGTTAAATAAATAGGACCCCCAAAATCTATTAAAACATAACACTTGATACCAGCCCTTCTCAATCTTAAAGTCCAAACTGAAGTTTCATTTAATGTCAATATTAGCTGCTTTGCACAATATAGACACATTCTCTGACTAGTGATCATTTTCAGCCTTTATAAATCTTGATATTTAAAGTCTCAGTTTCTTTAAAATTTTGGATGTGAATCCATCTGAACAACAATTACAAAAACTTTCCAGTTGGCTTCCCATTGCTGAACAGATAATAATCCATTTTCTCTGACAAATAAATGTAGAGTACACAATTAACTTGACCAGTTTTGATAAACCTTGTTGAAATATAATGAAGTGCCTTCACAATTTCTTTCTTTTCTGTTATTACTAGGATTTATAAATAAATAAACCACATTAGTTAGCATTGAGAAGATATTCTCTCATTCATTAACTGGGAATGATAAACTGTTTTAACTGTAAAAAATTGTTTTGCTAAAATTTTCTTAATTTACATAACCTTCTTCATATGACATTCACTCTTAATTGTATAAAAATGAAAATACCTTTTAAGACCATTACTGCAGTCCATACCTGTTATGGGCTCAGTTTTGTCCCCTGAAATTCTTACGTTGAAATCCTAACTCTCAGTACCTCAGAATGTGACAGGGTCTGTAAGACAAAATTAAGGTAAAATTAGGCAATTAGAGTGGGCCCTAATTTAATATAACTGGTGTCCCTAAAAGAACAAGAGATCAGGACAGAGACATGCAAAGAAAAGAGATGATGTGAAGATACAGGGAGAACATGGCATCTACAAGCCAAAGAGAGAGGCCCCTGCTGACAAGTTGATCTCCAAAATTGTGAGAAAATAAATTTTTGTTGTTTAAACCACCCAATGTGTGGTACTTTGTTATGGTAGCCCTTACCAACTTATATAACATCTTAAATTTGGGAATAGTATTGTATGATAAAGCAAAAATTTCCCTCATGAGTCTTTATTTCTGCCAAAATTCCCTTTAATTCTTTTTTTTTTTCCTGATACCATCAGAGTGTGACTGGCAAACCTTCTGGGCATAAGTATATTAAAATTTCTTTTACAGACAAATATTCTATAATTCTGACTTGAGGAAAACCAAATTTTAACCTTTTCCCTTAATTTTAATGAATTAATGAGATCTTCCTGAGTAATCCATCTCTGAGATAACTTTTACAAAATTGGTTCTAGGACAATCTTTTCAATATTCAATCAATTCTTAAGTCTTATTGTTTTTAATACGTTACTCATAAAATACAGCATTTTATTACCTTGTTTTCCCTTCCACTTTCACTACCCTAATGAAGACACTAATGTCTCTCTGGGCTCATATAATAACTTCCCAAATGCCTTCACCTCTAGACTCCGTCTACCTCCATATATTCAATACATAGACAGAAGAGTTAAGATTATGACAGGAAATTTTTCTCATGGCAAATTTCTTCAATAGTTTCCCATTATCTACAGGATAAAATCTAAACCCCTTTCACAACACAGTAGCATAGGCTTCATGATTTAGTCCCTGCATATGCGTTCTGCTTTGTGTTTATTCCTAGTCTCCCAAGCTCAGCTCTTACTTTATTAATACTTCCTGTAGATTCTAGAATGTGTCAAGCTTTTTTAAAAAAAATGCCTCTATGTCTTTGCATATGTGTTACAGAATGTAATGCTTCCTCAATATTCTCTGACCAACCTCTCATTCTTCAAGTCTTAGCTCAAATAATATTTCATCTCTTGTTAAGTTCAAATGTGTCTTCTATGCACCCATGACATACTGTTTATAGCTCCTTGTTCATCTCCACACTGGATCAATGTATCTCCACATTTGTCTACTCAGTCCCTAGTACTATGCCTTCATGGTGAAAGGACTCAGTAACTATTTATTAAGTGATTACAAGGATAATAATATAGGTTATGGCATTATATAATCCCTCAAAAGTTTTCAAGAAGGCTGTACACTCACACAAAGTCTTTATGGAGATGACCATAATGGAAGATCATTTCAATACAACTTCCTCCACAGGAATATGTAATGGGGTTGTATTAAAGAATCAAGACAATACCAGGTAAACTATAGTTTTGATCACATGGGCAAAGATATGACAATTATAAACTGATATAATTAATAAACATTGCACTCTAAGTTCTATAATAGGAATTTATGTGTTCTAGATATACTTGTAATTTAATGTAGTAAAAAGTAAATATAACTATTGAATAATAAATTTGAAATTAGTTAAATTTTCTGAATCTTCTAAAATGAATTTAAGGCTTCTTTGAAAACACATATAATAGCAGTATCATTAGAATGAAATTCTAGAACTATATACTTGAAGTAAACTGGAAAGGAATATCAAGCATTAACAAAACATTTAATGTTAAATGTCATTTTTATTTCCTTATAATAACTTATTTTAGAATTAGTGTGAAGTTGGCCTATATCTCTGTGAAAAGTATATGAATTTCCCATGCACATTTGTGGGGATGTAAATTCAAAAACATATTTGACAGCAATTTACCTTTGTGTTTCCAGATTATTCAAATTTTTCACAGTATTTGACCTAGTATATGAAATCCTGGAAGATGATCTTAAGAGACAAATCAGACATTTTAAAAAGTTTCATGAACAAATATGTTTACCATAGCACTGTCTGAAAAAAATTAATAAAGTGTTGTTAAGAAAACATGGTACATCAGTTCAATGGAATAGTTTACTGCCATTAGAAATTTACAATAGCATGGTGAAACACTAATGTTATAATAGTGAAAAGCAGGAAAGAAAACTATGCTTAAAATAAGATCACAATTATGATATTGAAATATGCTGGGGAACAAACAATCCCAAAGTTAGTTGAAAGAAGGAGATAACAAAGATCAGAGCAGAAATAGAAACAAAAAGATAGTAGAAAAGATCAGTGAAAGTAAGAATTGGTTCTTTGGAATGATAAAGAAAATTGACAAACCTTAACTAAATCACCAAAAAAAAATAAAAATAAATAAAAAACCAAGACAGTTGACTCAAATAAATAAAATCAGAATTGAAAGTGGAGACTGATATAATTGATACCACAGGAATACAAAGAATTATAAGAGACTGCTATGAATAATTATATGCCAACAAACTGAATAACCTAGAAGAAATGGATAAGTTCCTAGAAACATACAACCTACCAAGACTGAATCATAAATAGAAAATCTGAACAGATCAATTACTAGTAAGAAGACTGAATCAGTAATCCAAAGCCCTCCCAACCAACAAAAGTCCAGGACCAGATGTATTCACTGGTGAATTCTACCAAACATTTAAAGAGTAATGATTATCAATCCTTCTCAAACTCTTCCAAAAAAGAGAATTGTAGGAGGGACCACTTTCAAACTCATTTTATAAGGCCAGCATTACCCTATTACCAAAACTAGACAAGGACACCACAAGAAAAGAAAATTACAGACCAATATCCCTGATGAACATAGATGTAAAAATCCTCAACAAAATATTAACAAACTGAATTCAACAATACATTAAAAGGATCATACACCATGATCAAGTGAAATTTATTCCAGGGTATTCAATCAGTGTGGTACCCCACATTGACAAGATGAAGAATAAAAATCATATGATCATCTCTATAGATGCAAAAACAGTATTTGACAAAATTCAACATCTGTTTATGTAAAAACACTCAACAAAGTAGGTATAGAGGGAATATATTTCAACATAATAAAGGTCATATACGACAAGCCCACAGCTTGAAATACTCAATAGTGAAAAGCTAAAAGCTTTTCATCTAAGATCAGGAACAAGACAAGGATGCCCATTCTTGCCACTCTTACTCAACATAGTATTGAAAGCCCTGGTCAGAGCAGTTATGCAAGAAAAAGAAGTAAAAGGCATCCAAATTGGAAAGAAAGAAGTAAAACTGTCATTATTTGTAGATGACATGAAACTATATATAGAAAACATTATAAAGATTCCACCAAAAAACTGTTCAAAATAATTAAACAAATTCAGTAAAGTTGCATGATACAAAATCAATATACAAAAATCTGTTGCATTTCTATACACTTCTAAAAAACTATCGAAAGGGAAATTAAGAATACAATCTCATTTACAGTTGTGTCAAAAAGAATAAAACACCTAGGAATGAATTGAACAAGGATGAAAGACATGTACACTGAAAACTATAAGACATTGATGAAATAAATTGAAGATGACACAAATAAATGGAAAGATAGTTCATGTTCACGGATTAGAGGAACTAATACTGCTAAAATATCCATACTACCCAAAGCAATCTATAGATACAGTGCAATCTCTATCAAAATCATAATGGCATTTTCCATAGAAATAGAACAAACAATTCTAAAATTTGTGTGGAACTGCAAAAGACCCCAAACAGCCAAAACAATCTTGAGAAAGAAGAACAAAGCTGGAGGCATCATGCTTCCTGATTTCAAACTACAGTTAGCCTTCCATATCTGTAGGTTCTGCATCTTCATATGACGAGAGCTGACTGTATTATACCATTTTATATAAGGAACTTGAGCATCTGTGGATTTGGATCTCCTCAGGGGTCTTGGAACGAATCCTCTACAGATACCAAGGGATGACTCTGTATTACCAAGCTGTAAGTAATCAAAGCAGTGTGATATTGGCATTAAAAACAGACACACGGATCAATGGAATAGAATAGAGAGCCCAGAAAAAAACCCATACATACATGGTCAATTAATTTATGACAAGGAGCCAAGAATATACAATGGGGAAAGGGCAGTTTCTTCAATAAATGGTGATGGGAAAACTGGACAGTCACATGCAAAAGAATGAAACTGGGCCACTAGCTCCGAGAACAAAACATAGGCAATAAGCTTCTGGACACTGGTCTTGGCAATGATTTTTTGGATTTGACACAAAAAGCAAAGGCAAAAAAAAAAGCAAAAACAAACAAGTGGGTGTATATCAACTTAAAAATCTTCTACACAGCAGAGGAAACCATCAACAAATGAAAATGAAAGGTATGGAATGGGAGAAAATATTTGCAAATCATATATCTGATACAGGGTTAATATTGAAAACATACAAAGAACTCATACAACTCAACAGCAAAATTTCAAATAATCCATTAAAAAATGGGCAGAAGATCTGAACAGATGTTTTTCTAAAGAAGACATACATATAGCCAACAGGTACTTGAAAAGGTGCTCAACATCGCTCATCATCAGGGAAAAGCAAATCAAAATCACAATGAGACATCACCTCACATCTGTTAGAATGGCTATTATCATAGCCGTGGGCAGGGGGTGGGGAGGAGGAATGGGGAGTTAGTGTTTAAGGGGGACAGAATTTCAGTTTTGGAAGGTGAAAAATTCGGGAGATGGATGATGGTGAGAGTTGCACAACAATGTGAATGTACTTGGTGCCATTGAACTGTACAATTAAATATGGTTAAAATAGTATGTGTTATATTATGGGACTTTTACCACAATAAAAAAACATTAAAAAATGTTACTTAAAAAAAAGAATAAATTCTTGCCATTTGTGACAACAAGGACAGATTTTGAGGCCATTATGCTAAGTGAAGTACGTCAGACAGAGAAAGACAAATGTGACCTAGTTTATACGTGAAGTCTAAAAACAAAAAACAAAACAAAACTCAGAGATACAGAGAACAGATTGTTGGTTCCCAGAGACAGGGACTGGGGGTGGGGAGGGGAAATGGCTGAAGAGGGTCAAAAGGTACAAAATTCTAGTTACAATGTAAGTCCTGGGATGTAATGTACAGCATGGTGATTATAATTAATAATACTGCATTGTATATTTGAAAGTTCTTATCACAAGGGAAAAAATTTTTGTAACTATGTGTGGTGATACGTGTTAACTAGACTTAATATGGTGAACAATTTGCAATATATTCAAATACTGTATCATTATGTTGTACACCTGAAATGAATATGATGTTAAATGTTAATTTATTTCAAATTTTTAAAATTCCCCCAAAAATATGCTGAGAAACCTGGAAAAAAATTCTTCAAAATATTAATGGTGACTGCTGCTGAGTTGTGAATTTTTAAAAACTTTTATTTACCTTTTCCAGGTCATATGTACTATTTTATAATTGCAAATTTATTAACTTTCAACATTATTCCATTGGCCTTAGCTTTTTCTCAGCATTCTAGAGGCATAATGAGTAGTCATTGTTGTTGATAGACATATTTCTCCCACTGAAAAATGATTCTTAGAAGTAAGTTCTGTCTTCCCATTTCCTCAGTCTATTTCAAGTTACAAAAGCATTTACTTGTGTCGCTATCTCTTGGTTTCGTGTACCCCACTTCATGAAAACAACATGGCCATTATCCTAAACACTAAGTCATTAAGGGAAACCTTTAAAACGCACCTTCAAAACATTTTAGCAACTTGTTAGAATGGTACTGGAAGGAAGGAAAATTGGAGATGGGCTATATTGTACATTTCCTACATAAGGCTCTCTTCTCAGTCTTATAATAAATTTAAAGGTCACGTTTCTACCCTAGATAACAGTAATAGTCTTCCTTAAGTAGGTCAGTGATAGTCTATGCCAGCTGTATATCCTATTCCTTACATTTGCTCTACTGTTCATTCCTGGTCTTCCTCTGCGTGGTTTTTTATTTGTAAGGCACAAACATGCTCTTATTTTAACTCCCTGATCTTGTTTTCACATTTAGTTTCAAATGGCATAGTCCTTATTTCAATCCAGAAGATTTAACTATTTCCTCTGAGAATAAATTGATATTTGCTCTTCCAGCAGTCAGACTGAAGTGTTTTGAGTAAGTGACTTACTAAAAATATCCTATTGTTTTCTGAATCATTTTGAATGATCATTTCTAAAGGAAGCATCTTCCTTTGGTCTGGAACCACTGACTCACAGAGAGATGCTCCTATGTTTCCAGTTATTTTGCACACCAAACCTAGGGAGCAAATAAATCAAACTGTTATCTGAGCACCTTTAGGATTTACAGAAAGAAAATGATAAAGAGAAATACTTTAATGCTGGTTCCTTCCATTCTCCTCCTAAGGTTTAACTTTGGCCATTTGCTTTCTAAACCTGTTGTCTTAATACTGCTGAAACCAAACATGTATCAGTACTTCAATGTAAGCACCATAGCACTGCTAGTTTCATTAGGTGATTTGAATTGGATTATTTCCAATCATTATTTTGGCATCATGTCCACCACTTACTGAGAGAAGATCAGGAACTGACCCAAGATGTCAATTAAATGGCCTCCCTGGAATGTGCTGGATGTTCCACACCTGACAGACTCAGCATATTCCCATAATGTCTTTTTCTTTTGGTACCACTGGCCTGCCAGTGGGTAACACTCATACAAGTAGAAGTTTAAAATACATCCTATTTTGGGGTTCTCCAAAAATAAACAACCTGCCAAAGTACAGTCTAAATGCATAGTGCTTTTCTCAAAGAAAAATTACTACAGAAGTATTTTCCCAGGTACCAGTGTGACACGTGAACTGACTGATGGAGGATGTGGCCTTGCCAGGATGCCAAGAGTGCAGACGTTTTAAAGACAATTCTAATGGCAGGAAACAGAGATATTAGCTGGCATATGAGCAAATGGGAGACTTCTTAGGTAAAAAGTATTTTGTTTAGAGAAAAGTTTTGTTTGTAAGCAATATTTTTTGCATTTAGGGAAGACACATCTCCAATGAGTCCGAGTCACAAAGAATATGGCCCAACACCAATATCATTTGAAGATACTTATTCTTTTTTTTTTTTTGCGGTACACGGGCCTCTCACTGCTGTGGCCTGTCCCGCCGCGGAGCACAGGCTCCAGACGCGCAGGCCCAGCGACCATGGCTCACAGGCCCAGATGCTCCACGGCATGTGGGATCCTCCCGGACAGGGGCACGAACCCATGTCCCCTGCATCGGCAGGCGGACTCTCAACCACTGCACCACCAGGGAAGCCCTGAAGATACTTATTCTTAATAAGTCAATGAGAATTAAATATAAGCATATGATTCTTGAAATACCAGAACAATATTTGGATGTTGACCATTTTTCAGGTTCTCATAAATGAGGAAGAATAGCATGAGAAAAATGCATTTAAATTCTTTGTGTATAATCATGGGGTGAGTGCACTAGAACAGGTGGAAACATCACTTTAGAGGCAGAAAGCCAGTTTTCTAATCTATGAAACAGAGATAATAATCCCTATCTTGGGACTATTTGTGGATTAAATGAAATACTATATATGTAAGTAGTTTGTCATAAGAATGATACTCTGGAACTGGGATGAGATGTTTAAAGACAGCTGAATATTGGGAAATTGCTTTCACCCTATTGGGGAAGGTACCAAAATGAATGCCAATTAAGGAGGTTTCGAAAATGAGAGCGGGGACACAGTCACTCTGGCTACTGTGATGCGATATACTGTTTTGACATGAAGAACAGCCAAGAGAATGTTGCAGAGGTAGGAGAGACAGTCAGAATTATAATGGTTAAATTGAATGAGTGGGTTGAAATGTTTAAAGGGACTCAGAGAGATGAAAAAACCAAACGATGTGGTAAAGAAGAAAAATGCCTGAAATACCAGGTGATCACTGTTTGATCTTGACTGAAGAAAAGGATGAATGGTAATAAGCAGGGTTAATTATGGAAGTTGATGGAGGGTATGATCTCTTTTATGATGTGAATTTGAGGGAGTACATAACTTAGCTCCCTGCTTGAAAACATTCACTTATTTGTCCTCAGGATTCCTATTGCCTGTCACATTTCTTAGCCCCTAGAATATACTAAATAAATATCTTGTATAAAGAATGAATGAGTGTCTTAAGTTGGATCTTCCCCCAGAAGAAGACCCTAAAATATTGACTCAAGGGCAAGTAGTTTATTTGAAAGGTAATACCAGGAAGCCCCGGAAGTGAGACAAAAAAGGAGAAAGGAATCCAAAAATGGGTATGTTAAGCAGCAGGTTACCACTGTGGGCCCCTGGGGCTTATTTCTGTTGGGGACCTCTGAGAGATGATGGAGAACTCCCATCCTTTATCAGTTGAGGTCTGCTACCTAGGGCATCAACTCCCTATGACCTTCCTCTTGAGCATGCTCCTATGGTAGAGAAAGCCCTGAGGCAGAGTCTCCAGGTGTTTGTAGTAAGAAATTGTAGGCTGTATAAGAATGGCGATTACCGATGTTGCTTAGGGCAAGCCCTTTTTATGAAGATTCTGATAATAGTTATCTTATGTGGTAGGATAAATATAATTTCATCCTGGAGAAATGTAAAACATGTTAACTAACTAACCTACTTCCTCCCTCCCTCCCTCCTTCCCTCCCTTCCTTCCGAAATAGATATAAAGTATTAAATAGTTTCCCTCATCCTGTAGGATTTGTTTCAAGAATTCAGGTGATAGTGATACAAAATAGAATCTTCCAATTTAGAGAAAATTTATGTTTGCTCCCTCTCTAATTATGGTACTTAGAAAAGTTTCTAGGATTTTGAACATTCAACCCAATTCTATGCTTGTTTGACCTTCATAGAAGCCTAAGGCAAGCACAGAAGTCAGAGTCTGGCCCAATATACTCACCCAGAGGGATTAATTGTCAAGTGTATTTCATTTACTAGATTGTGAATTTTTAGTGTTCACACTCACTCTTTTCCATAAAAGAGTAGCTATATTTAAACAGGACTGCACCCTCACAAGAAGTGCCAATTTGTGTTATTAGCCAGTTCAAACTTTAAAGAATTAATGGATTGGAACCGAGCATTTTACTGTTGCCTGCTTTTTCTTTGTCTCTGTTTGGTAATGCAAAATATGGAACATATCCCGTTATCAAGGTCAAATGCCTAACATTTTATTCACTGGCTATTCAAAAAAAGTGGAATTAAGAAAATACCAGAATCATGTAGACAATTTTTAAAATGTATTTTAATGTATAGTCTTAGGAAGAGTTGTTAAAATATTCTTACATATTCTTCTGGAAGTCATTTGCCTAGGGTGGTTCAAATTTTGAATGTTTTCCCTTTAGCTTTTCTTTTATTTTGATGCTTAGAAATAAGTATAATATTTACTATTTGCTCCAAATCATTAAAATAGAATATTTCTCAATGATTTTTCCTTCTAACAACTTCATTCACTGAACTCTGAATCTAACATGTAATCACTACATGTCTCTGTAAATATTTTTCCATTGAAATATTTATTCAAATATTTAAAATTTAATTTCATTAAATATTCCATATTTAAATCTAAATTTCTCATATAAAAAATTAAATGGTGATAGTTTCTCAACTTGAATCAAATTGGTGAAAAATCATTGTTCTCAATTTTTTGTTTGTTATTATGACTATCAGCACATAAACATTTGTAGTATCAATGTTGAAAGAAAATAGTACACCTACTAACAATATAAATCATTTATGGAGTATGTTTATACAGAGCATCTGAAAAAAATCAGCTGAGTCTGTTCTTAAAGATCAGAACTCAGCCATAATAACATGAAATCAGTGTATAATAATACTTACTAATACTTCTCCAGATTATTTTATACTTCCTTATAACTGTTAGATCATTAAAAATAATATTTGAGTATTTACAAATCATTGCTACTTACAAAGAAAAAGATTTAGAAACTACAGAAAAATATTTTGGTAGAGTATGTGGTTAGAAACTGCAAGAAAAGGCATCAACTAATGATAAGATATTGTCAACTATAACTATACCTTGTCTCAGTATTTGTTTCTTTCAAAGTGAAATAAATTCTGTGAGCTAACATCTGTATACATAAAATTAATAAAATAAACTGAACATGCTCATATAGCAACATTGTTTAGGGAGATGTTTTATGATAATTACTTCTTTTAAAGCTCAGTAACTTTTAAGGATCCATTAAATACATTTCCATTCTTTAATGCAAAACTGTCACATTACCTGGTTTGGATCATTTTGAAACTGGAGTCCTAACTGAATGAGGGAAATGTAGATAATATTTAAATTTTTTCCAGTATTTTTGACAAACAAATGCATTTGCCTGATCAAAAATTTAAATTTTTCAAAAAAGACATACAATGAAATTAACATTTTCTTCCCTGGTCCTTGCCCCAAAGCTTCTTCCCCAGAGGCACATATTAATTTCATGTGTGTCTTCCAGACATCTCCATTCACAATAATATAAGCAAAATTTCATGATCTCTTATCTATAAAACAATTATTTCTTTATATATCCTTTGATTAGCATATTATATGCAGTTCGATGACTTACTTATTCACTTAATATTTCCTAGACATTACTTCATAACAATAAGTTACAATTCTAACTCACTTTAAAAAATAACTATATACTATTACATTATATGGATATAGTAGTTTGTGTATTCAGTACCCTATTGTCAGACATTTATGTTGTTTCCATGCTTTTCAGAAATAAACATTTATAGCCATCAAGACTTTTTTTACATACATCTTTGTACACAGATGGATGTATTTCAATAGCAAAAATTCCTATATGCAGTGTTGCTGTTTTAAATTTTTATAAATATTAATTAATTTTGATAGTTATTGACCAACATCCCTTCATATAGTTTTTCTCAAATAATAATTTAAATTGGAAAAGTAGTTGATTTACTTTATTATATTGGCTCTCTCAAAACTTAATGCTGGTGCCACTCATTTGTCACTGAGCCTAGGTGACTTTACACTTATTTATTTTGTTTTTCCAAAATAGATTTAAAAGTCCTTGAAGCCTGCTGTAATGTCTTCCATATTTTGATATTTTTAACACTAAGTAAGAAGGCATGTCTTGGGGCAAGCCCCATTTAAAACTCCTCTAATTGGTAACTTGAAATATTTTGCATCAATACTTAATTATCACAGTAAATGGTTAATCTCTGTGTTAGTGTCCATTTGCTCCTATTATTAGGAATTTATTGCAAAACCCTGCATTTGAACAGAATTGGAAAACGAGTAAATAATACAAATAGTTATCTTTTATATGATATCACATGCAATGTTGCTTTTATATTATTACTCTATTAACATTGTTTTTGAAGACTGTATCTGTGTATCAAATCAAAGAATAAAACGATCTTTTTGCTTTATCAGTCTTGGGCACAGTGGGTCCTGAGCACCTTGCTCTAGAATGTAGCATCAGGAATTCCAAACATCAAAATAAAAAACATTGAGGAAGTTCCCATCCTATAGTCCAGGGGGGCTGGTTACCTCTTTTGCTAATGATAGGAAGATTAAATTACTACCCAGAAAATGTTTGCCTGCGTTAGACAACAGCTAGCGTAGCACTGAATATACTACCACCTCCCGTAGAGAGAAATGTCTCCCTCATCTGAACTGTATACTGAACGGTCAAGTTTGTTGTAAGTACAGTAACACCCTGAATGATGCAAAAAAGAAAAGTATTAAGTTTCACAAGTTGTTTGTACTCAAATATGTTTTCTCAGTTTCAGATCCTCAGCAATTTTATTGAGTGCAAGGCTTGAAGTGAAAGGGCTCAAGAAGAAAAATATTGCGTTTTCTTATGTCTCAGGAAGTACTTTCTATGGTAACTTAGATTGTCTATGAACAAGCCTGATAAAGTTGTCTTTTCTATATGACATGATATTTTATGCAAGGCACTGCAGATATGTTATTAGATGTGACTAATTTTGACAAATTCTATTAGATTTGTATCACTAGTTTATGTATACTCAGCCTTTCGTGAATCATCACTTTTTTGTTAAAAAACATGGCCTATTTTGAGCCTTTGTATAGGTACATTCCTGTTATTGTGACAAAAAAAGCACCACAAAAAATCAGACTTAAATAATGACTACCAGAAATCTGTTCGGTTTTAGTATTTTGTTTTAGTGTTACCATTACTGTCTTTGTTTAATGTAAAGGTGGAAATTTAGCATTCAATCTAATTTTTGATAAAAAATAACAAAAATTTATGTTAAAAAAACAAAAAAAATCAAAGACTGATATTTGAACAGCTTTGTTTTTTAAAAAACATTATTTATTTATTTATTTTGCAGGCTGCATTCTTAGACTTTGAAGATCAGCCTTCAGGGTTCATATTATTATTTTATTTACTTACTTATTTATTTATTTACATATTTATTTATTTGCGGTACACGGGCCTCTCAATGTTGTGGCCTCTCCCGTTGCAGAGCACAGGCTCGGGACGCACAGGCTCAGCGGCCATGGCTCACGGGCCCAGCCACTCCGCAGCATGTGGGATCTTCCAGGACCGGGGCATGAACCCGTGTCCCCTGCATCGGCAGGCAGACTCTCAGCCACTGCGCCACCAAGGAAGCCCCAGGGTTCATATTATTTAGTGGTAATTGGGACAGTGTCATTTGGTGGCACTCCAGGGCAAGTAGCCTCAGGGTGTCATGATATGACATGTTGGCTCAGTAAAGTGGGATCATTCTAAACGACACTCTGAACTACTCTGGAAAGTTGGCTTTCTAATGAGAACTTAGCTACTTGAAGAAGCACTTGGCTAAGTAATAACAGATCTCTCTAACATTGTAAAGAGTAATTTCTTTTTTCTGTCAGCATTTAGAACACAACCACTTACATTTAGTAAGTTATCAATACAAGTAAAAATAAGGGGGAAGGCAGAGAAGCAGTGGGAAGTGTGTGGTTAAAATAATCATTTAGCTATAATGGACATGCTGGATGTGGGTAATACTTAGAAAAAAAATTGAATGCTATACATACAGAACTGAGGAAATTCATTTTTGATATATATGTGTCAGAATTACACTGGCAGTTTAAAAGTGTTTCCTGAAGCGAGGGCTGTGAGAATCTGCTCCAAAACCAATATAAAAAGACTGTCTCAGTCATAGTTTTTATCCTGCTTGCAGAGATACTATCAAATAAGGATCAATGAACACTCCACAAAAGTATCACAAACAAGCACAAATACTGCTCAGAGACTTCCAGAAAACATTCATTCAGTCAGTCAATAAACATTTTTTGAGGTCCAGGAGATATGATGAAGAACAAGACTAATGAGATCCCTTCTTTTATCAAAATTACATCCTAGCTGGGAGATACACAGTAATCAAGCATGTATATTTATAATGTAATTTCAGATAACATTAAGTTCTTTGGAGATAAGAGAACAAGGTGGAGTGATACCTGGTGTGGGAGGCAACATTATTCAGGGAAGGCATCCTAGATAAGGACATTTGGGGCTAAAGCATAAAGGATAAGAAGGAATCAGCCACGTGAAGATTTGGAAGAAAGGAATTCCATACAGAGAAACAGCAGCTGCAAAGTCCATGCTATGAGAACGTTCAAACAGAAGAGAGCAAGCCAGCATGGTGAAGACAGAAGGGCAGTGTGGTGGAGGATGAGGTCAGAGAGATAGTGAAGAGTCCTGACTACACATGGCCTGGAAATAATGGCAAATTCAACTTTTGTTCTAAGTACAAAAGGAAGCCTTTGGCGAATTATAAGCAGAGAAGTGAAATAATATTTATAATTAAAATCATCATAGTTTCTGAAACTAAGAAATTACCTGGCGCATAATTGGATGAAGATTAAAAGGCATAAGGACAAACTTGGAAGTGAGGAGACCAGTTAGAGGTTGTTGTAGTCCAGATTTTTGACAATGGTGGTAGGATGAGGGTGGTAATAATGGATATGGTAAAGTGATTAGATTCCAGATACATTTTGGGACAGAGTTTACTTGCTGAGGGTTTGGATAAGGGGAATGAGGAAAAGAGAGGAATCAAATATCACTTCTAGGATTTTGCCCTGAGCTTCTGGTTAGATGGAAGCACATTTACTGAGAGGAGATTGGGGGAGACCAATTTACAGGGGAGGAAATGAGAAGTTCCGTTTTGGACATGTTAAGTTCCAGGTGTTTATTAGATGTCTAAGTGGATCTTGGCTGTAAGTCTATCTGCAGTCTCAGCAAACTCAAGAGCTCTGTAATCGACAGTGTTCCCTTGTTCTTGCCTTCCTGCATGTTCCTATATTGAGATCAAGGGAACACTAGAAGAAATTCACTTATTCATTCATTCGACAAATATCTATTAAGCATCTATGCCATAAACATTCATGCCAGGCACTGTTCTAGCAGACGTGGACAGGACAATAAACAAGATGGAGTTGTATTTTGTATTAAACTTTTTCCCTTTCATGTTTGGTTCCAAGAGTGTGGGTGAAAAATGGATGACTCATTTCCGTTCTTTACTGGTGGGTACAAGACTGGCGGTCAGTTTGGTCTCTGTTGCATCACACTGCTCTGGTATTCAGTAGAAACAGACTTAGTAGCCTGAATGCACAATGTCACCTGCCAATGTCCATTAGTAATGAATACAAAATGAATGGTATTATTTAATATATATTTCCTCCCACTTATTCATCCTATCTTTTCATTCTTCTATCATTTACTATTCTGTAGAGTATTAGAATAAATGTCTTTGAGCTTGTGATGATTAATAGAAACGGTTAGATATAGAAATAATTCAGTTTAAGTTTGCCAAAAAGCGCCAAAATATTTCTGAGTAATTGATTATTGCAGCCTTCATGGCATTTCATTAGCAGCAGATTGAGATTTCTGAAACTAAGAAATTATGTGGTGCTTTTCAATACTGATATGATAGATTCTGAGGCTGCTTGTTTAATGAAGGACTAGTTTCTGTTTTTCTTCTATCGAATTTTAAACCAGAGAGAGAAGCAGAGATGAAAAATAACTTCTCATTTGTGCTTTGAACTAATTCTGGTCCTAATTAAATGGCAGGCGAACCAAATTTGAGACCATAAAATATAGTCAGCCTGATTGCTCAGCTTCACTTAATATTCCCGCCCCCCCTTCCTTAAAACCAGTTCCTCCAGGTTCCATCTGAATGATGCTATCATCAGAGTGAGCTGTGCCAAACTGAGATTATTGTGCACTGTAGTCACAGTCTGGTTTCCTGTCTAATGAAGAAGTGTTTCATGGTGGGTCATAGCATGGGCTTTAGTCAATTAGACTAGGATTTGAAATCTGGCCCTGCCATTCCCTGGCTGGATGACCTCGGGCAAGATTCTTATTCTTTCTGCACCTCAGTTTCCTCGTTTGTGTTTATGTGTGAGACTTAAATGAGCTTCTCTAAGCCATAGGGCCTGTTACAGAGTAGGCATTTGTTCATACACCTCACAAATATTTGAGTGCCAGTCACTGTTCTAGGCTCTGGGATAAAGCAGAAACAAATTAGACAAAGTCTGTGCCTTTGTGGATCTTATATTTGGGTACTCTATAACTTCAATTCACTTTCTTGTCATTTTCTTTCTTTCCAGGATGGCTCAGGACAAAATAGTAATAGAGGAAAAAAAACCTGGGTATTTTATCATACTCTTCCCTTTGTGTGTGTGTCACGGCAGAGTGTGTGTGGCCCAACTCCAGCTCATCCATTCACCACAAGGCTGTTCTCCCAGGCTCAACCTCCACTACGGGCTTCCATGTAATGCTCCCCAGCCCACCCCAGCAAGACTCACCTGCATAGTCTGTGCCTTATTCTCTCCCTTCTCAGTCACACAAAGCAATCAATAGAGTTTCTCATCACTGATACAGACCTAATATATTACTCTATTGAGGACTTTGCTTAGTCCCCCCAAAATGAATCTCTAGAAGTAGAGTGTTGTAACCTTGTGGAATATATGAGAGAGTAGAGGGCTATAGAGAAGCCTCTGCTGTGTCTAACTGTTTACAGAGCACGATGTTTTGTTTCTTGAACCTAGCCTATCAAATGACTTTCTTCTTTTCTTCCCATACTTTTCCCCTTCCATCCCTTTCTCTTAGGTTCATATCATTCACTTTACACAAAATATATCCTGAAGCCAACTTAAGTACTGTGTTCTCCTATGACCTTTCCAGTTGAAAATAATCTCCCTCCTCTTTACCTCTCTTTCCAGTCTTCCCAGTACTGTCCACTGACTTGTTACTTCTTCCTCACCTCTCTGCATCCACCAACTTCATTAAGACATGTATGAATGTGTGGGGATAAAATCCAAGTGAGCCTTTCAGAGGTTGAGCAAGGCCCTTCCCTCCCTCCCTTTCTTTCTTTCCTCAAAATATGTTTTTAAAAAGCTAAGACAAATTTTTAATATTATAATATAAGAAATAATATTTTTAATACATAAGTTATGATATAATAATTATGCTATTTATAAAAATCATTTTGGGTTTTACTTAAAAAGTAATATGTGGGGGCTCCCCTGGTGGTGCAGTGGTTGAGAGTCCGCCTGCCGATGCAGGGGATACGGGTTCGTGCCCCGGTCCGGGAAGATCCCACGTGCCGCGGAGCAGCTAGGCCCGTGAGCCATGGACGCTGAGCCTGCGCGTCCGGAGCCTGTTGCTCCGCAACAGGAGAGGCCACAACAGTGAGAGGCCCGCGTACCGCACAAAAAAAAAAAAAAAAAAAAGTAAAATGTGGGATTTCCCTGGTGGTGCAGTGGTTAGGAATCTACCTGCCAATGCAGGGGACATGGGTTCGATCCCTGGTCCGGGAGGATCCCACATGCCACAGAGCAACTAAGCCCACGTGCCACAGCTACTGAGCCTGTGCTCTAGAGCCTGCGAGCCACAACTACAGAGCCCATGTGCCACAACTACTGAAGCCTGCAGGCTTAGAGCCCGTGCTCCACAACAAAGAGAAGCCACCACAATGAGAAGCCCGTGCACTGCAACGAAGAGTAGTCCCCGCTCGCCGCAAGTAGAGAAAGCCCGCGCGCAGCAGTGGAGACACAATGCAGCCAAAATAAAATAAAATAAAATAAATAAATAAATTAAAAAAGAAAAAAAATAAAAGGTCAATTAATAAAAAGTAATTTGTGGTACACTATAAGTATCTAGTAATTGGCTATTAAAGTTTTTTGATGAACGAAATCTTGTGTATACTGAAGACTACACGTATAAAACAATTCAGAGAGATTATTAGAAGTTTATTTGAGGCGTTATTGAGTGAGACCCAGAGTGAGTGACTCTTTACTCCATACCCCATGATACATCCTGTGTATGAGCAGTGGTGTCAGGTGTAGATAAAATCAGTAACTAAAATGTTAATTGGATGAAAAATGAGGGAGATCACAGAAAGATGAAAAGATACAGAGGTAGAATTCTGGGGAAGGGCTGAGACAGTTTTGGGTGATGGTATTTGTATTAGCTCAGGGCATGGGCACAGATCTTGACTGCTTTGAGGTTTCATAGAATCAGGGAGGCAAAGAACCAAGAGACCTAGAAAGAAGGTCTCCTCATCAGAGGTAGGATTTTCATAGTGGTGGAGGAAGAGCATCAAGGGAGAGACCTCGTATGAACAAAAAGAAGAGATTTAAGAACTTATCTTTGGTGGATCTGCTTTGGAGCATCTCTGCCCATCATCCCTTTCTTTGAGACCCTGTTCCCTATGTAGCACTGGTAATGGACAGTCCCAAGGAACTGGTGATCTCCTTGCCAGAAAGCTGGTCTGCAAACAGAAGGAAGAGGACAGAGAAACTGTGCAGAGAGAAGCAGAAACTAGAAGCCATGTGAATCTTGAGAGATGAAATAAATTGTCTCAGTTCCTTGATGATGTCAGTTCCACTGAATCCTCTTTGTACTTTGCCATGGATTCTGTGTATCTATAGCATTATTTGAAGCTCCCTTGATTTATAACCTGTAAGTGAGTGTATTAGGCAATGAAAAGGATCCTGATTAAAACAATATCTGGTATGTTGTTGAAAATTGATGATCTCTTCTTGTCCCAGGAACTTAAGCTCTTAGTCATAGATACAGGAAGAACTATATCTGTTTCTTCACCCAGTTAATATAATTGGAGCTAGTTTCCCATTTTCAGTAGGAAGGTGTGTTTGGACAGTCTTCATATAGTTGGGTTGGACTAAGGTAAGGCAGAAGGGGGCAGTTTTTAATGAGGCTTGGATACAGATTGATGGATGTTATGTTTAGGGTAAAGTCTAACCTTTTGCTGAAACAAAGGGACCCTTCCAGTACAAGAGTTTCAATAAGATTAAAGTTTATCTCTTTTGTTCAAGTCATAATAATATGTGAGTTCTTTTACATAAGGTCAGTTGTGTCAGTTGTCCTTGTCTACAGGGTCATTAGTATCATGATCATGTTCCAACCTGCAGGAATGGAGAAAGGGCACCAAATGTTTAAGGCCTAAAGCTGGATTTGTCACACACTACCTACAGTCATATCCCATTGGCCAAAACTCAGTTATTTGATCATATGTAGCTGCAAGGGAGGCTGGCTGATCTACTCTCTAGCTTTGTGGCCACATAACCAGCTAAATAACTTTTGATATTCTATCATGAAAAGAAAGGAGGAGCAGCAATTACCTTCTGGTTTCAGGGGTCCATTAGGAGAATTTGAAGCAAGCAGGAGCCTAGCTGGAGAACTATCTCCTGAAAGATGAACATGGTTTGAGTTCTCCTCTCCCTTTGGTATTGACTGGATTTTGGGTTTCATTCATTTGTTTACAATTTTAATTAGTTCATTAATTTTATTTGTTATGTGTGGTATGTGTTTTGTTGTTGAATATTTTATATTTCTAATTCACTAAAAGGCAATCAAAAATTCAAATTAAAATTTTTTTACATATTACTTTTATATGACCATTAATAGGTTTATTGGGTATGGGTGGGTGTCAACAACCTTCTAAAAAAAGGGGGGCCAGTTATTGCTGATTTAGTCCTCTGGATATACTAGCAAGGAAAGTGTGTTTCACTCTGATAAGCCTCTGGGGATCAGAAATTGCTATTTCAAAGCAGAAAGAAATGCCAGCTAGTGGCTGCAGGTGGGGGTAAGTGTGGAATATGTGAAACATACTTTTATAATTTATTTAACTCTTTAAAAATAGTTGTGTGGTAACTTTTCAGGAGGTCATGGTAGGGCAAGGCATCTAAGTGAAATAAAGGCAATCAGACACAGCAAAGCATAGGGAGGACACAAGAATCCAGAGCTAAAAAAACTGGAGATATTCATTCTTTTATAAAGAGTGTGTCAAATAATACCTTAGTAGCACATTAAAAATAACCTGACTTTAAATATGTACAAAAATCCTATATTTTTCCACATTCATTTTTTTTTCTAGATTGGGCTTGGCAATTAGAAGCAGAAAAATCAAAGTACTCTGCTGTGATCCCTGCTTATAGGGGCTTACTGGCAGGGACCTTCTATGTCCTCAAAGTAGATATGGCTTTAAATAGAACTCAGAAAAGAAAGATTTCATGTGAGGTCATATGGGCAAGATTCTTGAGAGAGAATGGAAAGAATTCGGGCTGCTAGGGGAGAATGGAGAAATATTTTATATACACAGTGTCACTTAACCTTCACAACACAATCTATCCTTCTTAGAATCTCTCTGGATTCCAAAGTCTGTTGCCTGCTCTAATATTCCAGCACTTTCCTGTCCTCCTGGCCTTGTCTGATCTATGGTTCTGAACTACCACTTTGACCTTACCTTTTGGCACAGGTATTTAGTGAATGTTTCTTCTGTAGAATGCTTCACTAGTTCCAAGCTCCAACTTGTGACCACCTGCATCTGAATTTCCACCAGGGCTGGACCACTCAGGTGCCTAAGCTTTATCTTCTGTCCAGCCTTGTCTCAGGTTTTCTAAGCCTGATTTTCATCCTCTTTTTATAAACTGCTATTTAACAGTACAAATAGTCAGACACTCATTTCAATTGTGCAGAATAGACCTGAAAATGGTACAGGAAGTCAGAAAAGAAAGATTACTGGGAACTTAAGGTGAGGAATCAGGGTGAAGGTGAGTTCTTAGCAAGGCCTTAAAGGATGAGGTGTGTCCAATGTGGAATGACACCTTTGTGATGCTGCAGAGTGAAGCAGCTGGACGTTCTGGTGACCCCCACACACAGAAAACAGTGCGGGGTGAGGTGGAAGTGTTTGGCAGAATGTGTTGAGCTGCCCTACATCTGAACCCTTGTTCTCATCTCCGGATACCTGTGTGTATTTCCTGCTTCCAATTTTGGATACCTCCTAGGATGGGAGCTTTTTAACTTCCTTGTTGACAGACTTTCAGGGTCTTGAGAATGATTAGCAGCTTTTGATATACAAGTCTGTTCTTCAGATCATAACCTGCATTCATCTTTTGCTCATAAAATACTTAGTATTGACATTGTATTCCTGTGAGTTTCATTTTTGTTCAGTCCTAAGTAGAGTGAGATGTGTGAAAAGGGTGGGGAAGAAGACCTTCTTTCAGTAGAAGTCAAGGCAATCTAAAACTAACCTTTGGAGGGATTTGGAGTCTTGGTGGATAAAGTCAAACACTGAGAAAATAAAACCTGTAAATGTACACGACGAAAACTGCAAGGTATGAAACTTGAGTTACATTAGACCATTTGGTTTTACCATGTAATACCTCTCCCTTTTTAATAGTGTGATTTAATTATTCACTAAACTCTGTCGTTTAGAAAGGCACCACACTGAATATTTCAGAGTACAATGTCCATGATTTAGCTATGGAAGAACAGTAATGTGGCGCTCTCTAGAAGACTAATTTTTCCAAATGCTCAACACATGGACCCTGAAAGCCAGCAGCATATTTATTTTTCATGTTACATTTGCTAATGAAAGTTATATCTGGAGTTAAAAAATATTTGGCAGATTCATAAGGATCCTTTTTAGACTAAAATTCGACAGTGGCCTTTTAGCATTTAATGTCATGCTTGCTATGTGTAGAGATGTGGGAATGGAAAATGTCTTTCCGGGGAAAACACTGACACCTGGAAGGCTTCTGGCAACTTCCAACAAAAGCACTGTGGAAAACTGCACATCAGATGCTATGCAAATGTGCTTCTATTTAGCATACACCATCAAGTACATTGTATCCTGTTATTCTGATACATATTGGAAAATAATTTTAATATCCATTTTAGGATTTTTTTCTCCATGGGTCCTTCTCATAAAAAGAAATTTCTCTGATAACCTTTTATAATTATTGTTTATTAAAATAACAGAGGCTCTGCTCTGATCATTCCTGATCATATTGCTGCTCTCCTTTCAACCCCTGGTGTACTTTATGCCTCACCGATGCTACTTGTCATTTCCAGCTTTCTTTACTTTTTACTTCCTCTCTCCTATTTGACTGTGAATTCCTAAAAGACAGATTCCACATTCATTTCACCCATCTCCTGTATAACATTTTGTTGCTCAAGGGAACAAATTATGTTGTGACACTATACTTTTTCATTTGGTACTGTAAGCTCCTTTAGGTCCAAAGAGAATACCTCATTCATAACTCCCAGCACATGTTAAATTCTTTTTTTTTTTGCGGTACATGGGCCTCTCACCACTGTGGCCTCTCCCATTGCAGAGCACAGGCTCAGGACACACAGGCTCAGCGGCCATGGTTCACAGGCCCAGCCACTCCGCCGCATGTGGGATCTTCCCAGACCAGGGCACGAACCCGTGTCCCCTGCATCGGCAGGGGGACTCTCAACCACTGTGCCACCAGGGAAGCCCCTGTTAAATTCTTTAGTCTGCAGAAGAACTCAATAAACAATTGTCCCATAAATCAATGGGAATTGTATGCAAATGCTACATTTTTTCTTCTGCACGTGTTTGTCCTAATTGCTTTCAGGAAAAGGGGAGATGTGTTCAGACAAACCACAGGACTCACATGGAATGCTCCCATTGGTTCTCTAATTCCAACAAAGGTAGCTGTATAATGTTGCCAACAGATCATAAATCTCCAAAGAAAGATCTGGGACAGGTGCAAAATTTATATGGAGACACAGGGGAGATTCTAAAGAGTAATTATACTCTATATTGTTTTCACATTCATGTTTGGGAGACAAATATGATATAAACAAGCTCATTAACATTCTTAGCTATACCTATCAAAATTAATTTGAAACCTCTTCACCATTGGTATCTAGGCAGATGGAAGAGTTATTTAAAGGCAATCTTTTTGTGATATTATGGGAAGTATATCAAGTGGGTTGGGATTGCCAACTGCCACACAGTTGAATCCACAGATGAATGTGAAAATTATACCAATGAGTTATTGCTGATGACCTTTTATAAAATATAGTTCAAGTAGTCAGCATGGTGGAAAATAGCAGAAAAGGCTGCAAAAAGGACAAAAGTGAAAACTAATGAAAAAAACTTGATAATATAGAAGATGCTGTTTGAAATAAAGAAGGCAATGTAATTTTGCTTGCATGATCTAATCAAACCTGTGCAAGGACCTTATCAACTTATTATGCACATCATATAAACATGTCCTGATTGTAGGCAACAATTTTTCAGGTCTGTGTTATAGGTAGAACTAGTAATGACCATGTAACAGAGTTTCTGATCATCATTGTTGATGTTAGGAAGATAAAGCACATGATCCCATTTTGCATACATCTACAGGCTAATTTTTTAAAAACAAGGAGGCAGTTTTTAGAAAATGAGTAACAGAAGAAAGATCTTTATATAAAAGTAAACTAAGTTTAGTATAAAAGGAAAGGGAATTTTTAGAAACACAGATGCATGACAAGAAGAGAGCATAATATCATTCCAAGATTTCAAAAGGAGATTATTTTACTTAATTTGTTTTGAAATCAGCCAAATTTGTTTCAGATTTTGGGGGGATAAAGGGCTGAGTTAATTTTTAGAGTCTCTTTTATAACTATCACAGGGGATTGTTTAGATCTTTACCCTATGAAGAAATAGATTTTTAAAGTTCATTCTAAATTTTGACAAAGCTGTATCTATATTCTTGAGCAATTATATTAATATGAAATGGCAAAGGAGAGTAAGTAATTAAAAAATGATTGTGGTGTCATGCTACCAGTGCTCAAGTGTTGGCATCCACCACATTATCTGATTGTGGTGAATGGGTCAAGGTGCCAGACAGCTTCGGGTAGAGAGCCACAGTAGGGTAAGGGAAAAGAGAGAGAGAGGAAGTAATTTTGATTCCACTTCCTATATCAGTGTTATCATGTCATAATATCAAAATTCTAATCTGGAGTTACTTTGTGATAAGCTTCTCTCACTTTATTCTCTTTTCTTTTCTCAGGTCTTATAAAATGTGTGACAAAAAATATCAGTCCTATTTTTGTATCTTTATTGCTTAATAATGATGAACTACTAATTCAGTTAATTCTGTATGTTATTCCAACTTTCTACTCACTTGGAGGACCAGGCAGCATTGAGGCTTGGGCCCTATCTTTCTTTTTCAGTCAGACAGGGGTAGGCCTGTGAAATCTATTTTTTGACAATCTTTTCAGGTGATTCTGAGCATCAGCTAGGATTTTAAATCCTAAAATGTGTCCTCTTTAACCGTTTCCCACCTCATTCAGAAAGCAGAGTGATCTTCTCCTTGAGATTAATTGATTTCAATAATGATATAGTTAATGTATTACCCCTTCTTCTTTACATCTGCATTTCAAGATAGGCTTCAATGTGTTAAAACAGAGCAACAGTTCTCTTTTGAGTTTCCATCACTTCCAGAATTATCTAAAAACCAAAATAATTCTGTGGGGTGGTTTACTCAGTCCAAAAGATTCCGTCCACTTCCCAAGGCCAGTTGGAGAGAATACTGGAGGGTCGAATCTGTTCACTACTGCATGTGTTTCTGGCACTCACAGTATTTGATGGACGCTTACAGTCATGCCCTTGGTGGCTAGATCCTTGCCTAAGCCCGAGCTCCACAGTTAGGCTTTCTGATCAGAGCTCCCTTTATTTTATACTCACATGTTTACCAAAACAACACTGGTTCCAAAGTCTTCTAGATTAACATTTTTGCGTGTGTGTGTGTTCACGCACCAGCATCAGTCCTTTCTCAAAAATCTGTAGATCCTCATGATAAGCTTAGCATTTCAGTCCAGGCTACCCTTTCCTTATGGTGAGATTGTGTCCTCACTGGCTAGCACAGTAGCTCTCACATGTTAACTTGCGTTAAAATCACTTTGGGGAGTTATTAAAACACAGGTGGCTGGGCCCCCACCTCCCAGTTGCTTACTCAATAGGTGTTATGGATTGAATTGTGTCTCCTCAAAATTTATATGTTGAAGCCCTAACCCTGATACCTTAGAATGTGACTGTATTTGGAGATAGGGCTTTTAAAGAGGCAATTAGGTTAAATGAGGTCATAACGGCGGGACCCTAATCCAACAGGACTGGTTTTCCTATAAGAAGAGGAAGAAACTCCAGGGGTGCTCACACACAGAGGAAAGGCCACACAAGGACACAGCAGGAAGGCAGCCATCTGCAAGCCAGAGAGAGAGAGACCTCAGGAGAAACCAAATCTGTGGGCACCTTGACCTTAGACCTCTAAGCCTCCAGAACTGTAACAACAAATTTCTGTTGTTCAAGCCACTCAGTCTGTGGTGTTTTGTCATGGTAGCCCTAGCTGACTAATACAGTAGGTTTGGGCTGGGCTCAAGAATGTGCCTTTCTAACAAGTTCCTGGATGATGCTGATGCTACTGGTCTGAGAACCACATTTTGTGAAAGGCTGAGCTGGCAAATCTTTATTTTAGTATTGAAAACTAAAATAAACTAACTAATATGAATATGGTACTCCCTATTTGAGTCAAATTGAGTGATCTAAGCTTTCTATTCTCCCCTCCTTATTTCTGAGGTGCTTGGTTTCTCTCTAAATCCTAACTCTGAGTTGAGAATAAAAGAGAAACTTATTAGTTAAAAAAGAGGGCAAAAGAAAAACTGAGAATGAATTGCTGATTTAGAGTAATGCAAGGGTACAGTAGGGATCAAGAAGAAGATCAGATTGGGAGTCTAGAGAATTAGGAGTCTGAAATTTTGGTTTGTGTCTTGATTCTGTCCCTGACTAACTAGAGGACTGTGATAAATTTAAGAACTAAGGTTCCTACTTGTATAAAAAATGACATTGGATTAGATGGTCTTTAAGGTTCTACACTGTTCCAATATTTTATAATTTATCCAATAGATGCTAATAAAATCCTGAGGAATGGTGATGGAGAGTACTCAATAATTTTAACCCTTTCCCTTTTCCCAAATCAGTGAATAACCAATGACAGTAGAAATAATCGTAGTAAATATTGGGATCTCCAAAGGTGCACCTAGTAAATAGCACTCCTCTTCCCCATCAGGCTTCTAAACTTGTTGAGAAATAAGATAAATGAGAGAAACAGAGGGGTAAGTATCACCCTAATTATTTTATTTTATTTATTTATTTATTTATTTGCGGTACGCAGGCCTTTCACTGTTGTGGCCTCTCCCACTGTGGAGCACAGGCTCCGGATGCACAGGCTCAGTGGTCATGGCTCACGGGCCCAGGTGCTCCACGGCCTGTGGGATCCTCCCGGACCGGGGCACGGACCCACGTCCCCCACATCGGCAGGTGGACTCCCAACCACTGTGCCACCAGGGAAGCCCCACCCTAATTATTAATAGAGACCATGTTAGAAGATGTGGCTTTAAGTCTTACCCACCAATCATGACAATGCTGAACTGGGACAAGCCTCCCAGGTAAGACTGAAGGCATGGGAAAGCAGAACATACCTTTGTTCTCTATGACTTTGGTGACCATGCTTGCTCCTTGGAGCTAAGTGTGAGGAGTTATTCTTTTCAAATTTACTAATCAGAAAAGTCTTTTCCCAGAGGCAGAACAAATAGGACATGTAGAGAGCCAGTGCAGGTCTTTGGACCTGGAAAAAACCCTCAGTAGTGGGGAGATAAGCTTTATCTCCTACTGTCCTCACCATCCCATGAAGTTGATGAGGTTTGCAAGGTGAACCGCTTACCTTGGGTCACACAGCTGCAAAGATGCATAGCTGGGCCTGCAGCCCAGTTCTGATTGCCTCTGATATCAGCATTCCTAACTTCTCTGCCAAAGCTGTAGCTGTAGAAATGAAACCTGGTGATGTGTATGTAAATCTCATACTGATACACAGGGAAGCTAAGCCCAGGCTAAGAGCCTGGACTTCAACTGTGATAATCAACCATCACAGTAGCCATTTTCTTTGAGTATATGTTCATTTAATTTTAAGGGAAGAAACATATTCCCTGCTTTTCCCCTCCATTTCATCCTGCAAGGCCTGCTGCAGATGCTTCAGATTTACTTGGTATATTCCTGCTATCAAAGGGCTCTAGTGCTCTTTGGTTTTCACAAATACAAGACTATGATAATTATTAAAACTGGGCTAAACAAGCACAGAAGCACATTGCTTCTCAACATTTACACTTATTCTTCTTTCTAGTTAAAATATAGCCTTTAGAGTTTGGGGAGGAACTACTTCCTTTTAAATCTCTCCAGAATCTTTGAGTTTGGAAATTAGATGGAAAAAGAAGCTTAAGAAAGTAAAATTCATATTCAATCCATATTCACACACACACAAAAATGGTAGTAACAACAGATGCCTCTGCTTACAGGAACAGATTTGTCCTAAATCTGGATATAATGAACTCCTTTTATTTCCTTAGAAAAGCAGATCTTTGACCAGATTTGGTAGAATATTTCTCTCTTGTGAGTCAACAAAATTATCTCAGCCTATATTTTAATTATGTGAAATGATGGAAAATGAATTCTTTACCACCTTTAAGGTATTGTTTCTATATAATATTCTCTAGTTCTAGCACAAGGCTGACATATAGTTCTGTTTATTTGGCTATTCTTTAATTGATTTTGCTTGGTTCTTTAAAAAATGTAATGTTTGGACTTCCCTGGTGGCGCAGTGGTTGAGGGTCCGCCTGCCGATGTGGGGGACGTGGGTTTGCGCCCCGGTCTGGGAGGATCCCACATGCTGCGGAGCGGCTGGGCCGGTGAGCCATGGCTGCTGGGCCTGCGCGTCCGGAGCCCGTGCTCCGCAGCGGGAGAGGCCGCGACAGTGAGAGGCCCGCGTACCGCAAAAAAAAAAAAAAAAAAGTAATGTTTTAATATTTATATCATCCAACCTTTAGAGAATTTTAAGTTTCAAGACATTCAGAGATTATTACGGTATTCATTAGTTAGGTTAATTAGCTTACTGATAATACAGTAGGTAATAATAGAAGATTTTTACTTTGTCTCTGACCATATACCTGTCGATTTTGTTGCTAGACAATTTTTACAGGTATGAAAGGCCGTAAGAATTGGGTAAATGAGGAAAAATTGTGTTATTATATAGCAAACACTTGATGTTTAACATATTCACATATCTTAGATGTTCCTATTAAGTGAATTTTAGGTATAATTTTCTAGAGAAATTTTGCTAATAACTGACATTATCCTTTCTGTTCTATATGCTATGCTGATTTGCTTCTGTATTAAATCACTACAACTTAAAAGGGCAATAGTTTATAGAAGGGTTTTAGCAAGTACTGGATTATTGGATTATTAGTTGTACTATTTTCTATTTCCTCCCAGTCATTGCTAATCCTTCCCTCTTACTGGGAAAGTTTAGGTGCTTCTTTTCTTTTCTTTTTTTTCTCTTCTCTTCTCTCCTCCCATCTCCCCTTCCCTTCCCCTCCCCTCTCCCTCCCTCCCTCCCTTCCTTTTCTCTTTCTCTCTTCCTCTCTTTCTTTCCCTTTCCTTTCCCTTTCCTTCCTTCCTTCCATCCCTCATCTTTTTTCTTTCCTAAAACTTTACTCAAAGGTTTAACTTTTAAATGTTTCCCTATTATTTTCTCACTGATATACCATTTTTTCACATACCATTTCAACTCTTAGCCTTAATAATTATACTTTAACTGAATAAAGTCAGTTTTCTGTTTAAACCTGCTTGCTTGGTATTCTAATGTACTTTTCTGGCTTTGGGAAGTTAACTCACAGAAATCGATTCATTTGACTGAAATTAATACATTGACACTTGCTCTTTCTCTGCCTGGAATGCTCTCCTCAGAGCTCCCCATGGCTTCCTCCTTCTCAGCCTCAGGACCCTGCTCAAATACTACCTCCTAGTATGACCATCACTGACTACTATTTAAAATAGCTCCTCTGCTCCCTGGTCACCCTCCATTCTTGTGCAAACCCAGGCTTTGCCCTCAGATCCTTTCCTTGCCCATCTCCCACTGGACTGTTGGACATGGGCTGACTATGGCAAGCTGTATTTTCTAGTCTGGCCTGTTAGCTGGCTTCCTGTTGCATTTGGCCAATGAGTGGCGCTGATGCAGAGATGGAATTTTCCTCCCCCTCTCTGTCTGGGGTGGTGTCTCCAGCAATGCCTATTTTTTCTCTGTGGCTCTAGCTCATTCCAGGTGCACTGTAGTTTCTGCTTCTTCCAGATGACCCCAGTCCTTAGAATCTGGTTAACACAACCTCCTTCCTTTGTCCTTCCTACCTAGGAGTGGTAATGACATTCCTCTTCTGCTAATCTCTGGAAAGTATTCCCTATTTGACTCTTCAGCTCTGCCACTAATTCATTACCTTTTTTTAAAACTTTTTTTTCATATTGGAGTATAGCCAATTAACAATGTTGTGATAGTTTCAGGTGCACAACAAAGAGACTCAGCCATACATATACATGTATCCATTCTCCCCCAGACTCCCCTCCCATCCAGGCTGCCATGTAACATTGAACAGAGTTCCCTGTACAGTAAGTTCTTGTTGGTTATCCATTTTAAATATAGCAGTGTGTACATGTCGATTACCTTTGTTTTAAATAGAGTATTTCCTTAATTGTATGCTAATTTAGTCTTATTGCTCTGTTTTATTTTCTTTAAAATCTTTATCAGTATCTGATATTATTTTTGTCACTATCTGTGCTGTCTGGACTTCACTGCACTATTACTGGTTTAAGTTAAAAGAATGTAAGAGCCAAGAGGACAGACGCTTTGTCTACTTATCACTGTGTTATCAGTATCTATCACAGTGCTTGGCACATGGTAGTTGCTGGATAAACATTTTCTGAGTAAAATAAAAATCTGGATGAATTTCTGCAGGTTTCAAATATTGATATAAATCTAGTAGCAGCACATATATTGTTTTTATACTAATGAGTTCTTTAAACACCAGTCCTAATGAAAAGGCCATTTTTTCCCCCTAATCTAATGGAAATAGAGGTTTTTTAATTTGTTTTAGAGGAGAGTGAGAAAAAGCATCTAAGAAGTGTGATTCTATGAGATTCAGAGTTCTAAGCTGGATCAAGACTTTTATAAATCCAAATGGATTATTCCTATAAGGCTGTGGTATCCCCATTCTTTTTTTTGGGGGGGAGTATGGTTGTTTTACAATGTTGTGTTAGTTTCTACTGTACAGTGAAGTGGAGTTCCCTGTGCTATACAGCAAGTTCTCATTAGTTATCTATCTTATGCATATTAGTGTATATATGTTAATCCCAATCTCCCAATTCATCCCACCCCACCTTTCCCCCCTTGGTGTCCATACATTTTTTCTGTACATCCGTGTCTCTATTTCTGTCTTGCAAACCAGTTCATCTGTACCATTTTTCTAGGTTCCACAAATATGTGTTAATATACGATATTTGTTTTTCTCTTTCTGACTTACTTCACTCTGTATGACAGTCTCTAGGTCCATCCACGTCTCTACAGATGACCCAGTTTCATTTCTCTTTATGGCTGAGTGATGCTCCATTGTATATATGTACCACATCTTCTTTATCCATTCATCTGTCGATGAATGTCCCCATTCTTAACAAAATGGTCTTTTATACATGGGTGTGTATGTCTTTTTGAATCACAATCCTAATAAGGGCCAATTGTTTGATTCATTTGACAATGCTGTGATTCCCTTCAGTTTGGCTGGCATCAATAAAAACATAGGGAACTTCTTACTTTGCAGGCAAAATTAACATATCAATTTTTGTCCTCAACAATGTCCTAATGAATATCGGACAGATTTTATTCTGTTGGTGGCCTCATTTTTAATGATTCTACTATTAAAGATATTTTCAGTTTGCTAAAGACAATGCTGCTTTTGTACACTTGTGTAAACTTTTGTGGGATGATCAAGACCCAAATCTATTAAAACTAAAATTTACTCTTTGGTCAGTAGCTGTAGAAAAGCAAGTCCTGGCCTACTATATTTATTTGTTTGTTTATTTATGAATCTACCCATTCACCTATCTGTTCATTCATTAGTATACGTACATTCATTAATAAACATTTCTGCTCACTTCTCCAATTCAAAAAATAGTTTTAAGGTACATATAGGAGTGCATATCCTATACAGGATAAAGAGAATGAATGAATGGTTGTGACAATAAGAACAGAGGTAAATAATGAATAGTAAGGGAAATTGAATATAAATTTAGTATACAAAAAGCATGTCATAAAATTCTTAATAGTCCCTAGAGGTAGGTTAATAGTTGGTTCAGAGTTTTCTAGCAGCAAAAACAAAGAAAGAATGTCATGATTCACAAGTTCATAGTGTCTATAGGGCTAACAAAAGAAAAACTACTCAGGAGAAGCTAAGCCTTCTGAGGTACTGAAATCTGAATGGATTTTCCAGTGGGTTCTTATAAATGGGGCACAGTGCATCCTAATAAAGAAGAAGGACAAACACTGCTTTGTCAAGAAAGCACAAGGGAAATGAGAGATATGATTTCAAATATGGTGGAATGTCAGAAGTAGATAGATATAGAGCCTGTCATTGTGCCAGCACAGAGGGGCTGAGGGCACACCCCAGAGAGAGAAAGTGTTGCTATATATCATTTAGTGAAATTCTCTAGATGAGATAGGTGAGGCATCTGGGTTCAGAACAGATAAACAACTTTCCAAAAGACTTGCAGCGTGTATGAAATTCAAGAGTTTGGATTCTAATCAATGTCTCTGACTCCATACTCAATGTTTTTCCAACAAACTAAGTGAAAAATGTAATCTGATTTTATTTCCACAGTTCCATAAATCAGTGATAGTTGGAGAAAGGCAGAACACAGGTGTAGCCCGGATTTTGAGTCATCAAATAGGAAATGAAGAGCTTGGATGTTCAGGAGTTAAAAAGCTGGAGTATGAAATTTAGTGTGATAATGTCAGAAAGAAAATGGATGTTGAATCAGACAGACCTGGTATAAATTCTGTCTCTGCCTTCTACCAGATGTGTGAACTAGACAAGTTATTTATCATTTTAGAGATTCCATTTTCTTATTTATGAGATAGGAATAATGAAGCATTATTTCAAGAATGCAATAATATGTGTATAGCAGTTGGCAGACATCAAGTGCTCTGTAATGTTAGCCTTTACTGTAATTATGATTATTATCAGGCCAAAGAAGTAATTAAGGAAGCAAAAAGTTCAATGCATATACAGAATTTGAAGGTCAGGACAGGCAAGAAGTAAAATACCAGTTTGGAAACCCAAAGTCAAAAATTATAAAGGACAAATCCAAGCTTAAGATCAAGAAGACATAGGTGCAGAAGGCAGCAGAGCCAGGTAGGCAGGGCAACACATTCTAATTACCCAGGATGGGAAAGGCTGGATTTGATGCCTTGTTATGTTTAATTCAGGAATTTTCCATTTGCTTCCACTTGGCACAGAAGCCCATCCCAGCACTTAATCTACTGGGGGGAGTGATGTTCATTAAAGTGAAAATGAGAACAGATCCTCACCCAATGGGACAAAGTTTGTTACTGAAAATCTCATCAAAGGAAACACCAACTTCCCAAATGCTAATTTGAGTGCATGTGCATCTGAACTCAACCAGGGAAGTTGGTGGCACACAGTTCAACCTTTGGTGCACAACATGCTGTGCTAAAGTTCATAAAATCTCAGGTGAAGAAGACAATGACCAAGAAGAAAGAGCACCAATCAAGCACTGTGTTCTATCACTCATCATTTAAACATTAGATTGATTTTGTAGTCAACATGAATAATATCAAGAATTTTGATTATCTTTTAAATAGAAGAAAAAATCTCCAGATATATTACTCCCCAAATCAATTTGTTAAAGTTTATTTAGCATTGCTATTTCTATCTTTGAGATGATGAAACAGAGTTACATATAGGATCAAAAACCTTTATGACTAAGTGTTATAAAATCAAGTGCCAAAATTCTTAATATGTCAACCAGAACATCTACAATTATTGTCACCTCCCTTCAGAATTTTTACTTCCTTTCTCATAAATGAGATATTCTAATCTAACACACTACTCCAGAAATATGCCTTGCACTCTCCTCCTTTTCTGAGTTTGCTCACATTTTCCCCGCAACCAGTGGGGATATATTTGTTCCCTCCACTTTTGAATACTGAAATCCTAGTTATCTAAATTTCTCTTCCTCTGTGGAATTTTTCCAAGTCTCTCCAGATCAATTAATTGTACTTTCTTTATACTTCACTTTTGGTTATTGAGTAAAATTTTTGCAGGCATCCATTCCTCCCTCCCCCCTTTCACTGTGCTAAGCATTTGTGCAAAGTTCTGAGTAACAGTGAGAAAAACAAACAGGAGGAGCCATTCCTGCCTTCTTCTAACTTACAGTTAAGTGGGGGAGACAAATATGAAACAAATTAATATAAGGTAAGTATATAATTGCATATTATGGCAAGTGCTATGAAGGAAAACAAAATCATACCAGGAGAAAGGCTAACAAGGGAAACCTATTTAGATTTAGGGAGGGAGGGCTAGGAGAGCCTTTCTGAAGGAACATTTAAGCTGAGAACTGAAGGATGAATATCTTTTTATTGCAGTCATTTACATACTTGGGTTTTCCCCTGCTAGATCTAAGTTCCTATACTCATATTCATCTTTATCTCCTCTACAGGATCTGACACAGGACCTTGCCTGTTGGCTGCCTCGATAAATGTTGCATGAAAGCCCACATAGGAAAAATCTAACTTGGTAAATTTGTCTTCGTTGTGAAGAAATGTTTTAAGCTCTCTTTTGTCTTAAACTGGACACTTTGGACTGAGTCCTTGGTGGTTCAGGAGGCACTGGACTAGGGGAAAGGGAGAAGGAAAGTTTGCTGCTAGCCAGGTCTTCACCACAAGATGAAGCTCAGGAGATATGCACACATATGCTCATATTAGTTTTCCATCCCTTAGGAAAGAATTGGGAGGTCATTCCATGGGTAATCTTTGTCTTTGCAAAGGAATAGGGGATTCTGTTATCAAATTAGGGAAAATCAATGTAAAATTCAAAACATGGAGACTGTTGTAACTAGAACACATTTAATACCTATATTTTTTTAGTGGGAATGTCTTTAATTTACGTGGGTTTTTAGTAGTATTGCCACTGTGATAAGTATATAAATCACATGCTATTTAGCCATCTTCACCAAAATTGATTTTCCAGTTGGATACCTCTACGTGTCCAGTTTTCTTTGGCAAGAGAATAAGATTGATTTCAAATTAGAGTTGGTAAGTCCTAAGGCATTGCTTTTGGATGATTGAACAGGGAGATGTAAAGTAGTTTGGCTACAACACTGAACTTTTCATTGATTTCTTGGGTGGATTCAACTGGTCTGGCTCATTTGTCTTTGCTTCAACTTAAATTTGACTTTCAGGAAAAAACATGCAGGGCTCCTCTTCTGGGACTGATGAAAAACCCAAACAAGTAATCTGGGGAAAGAGTCTGAATCTAGACACTTACAGCGGGAGGCCATTTGTCATATAGGACATGCAGAATGGTGAGTCTACCTGGAGAGAAGCCCAGGACTCTCCTGCCCAAAGGAAATCACAGCAAGCAGAGCAGGCGTCAAGGTGTGTTTGGAAGATTGGTCATTATTATCTTTAAGCAATTTAATATAAGAACATGATAGCGTTAGAACTGAAGTAAGAGAACTGTATAAAAGAAAAATCATAGTAAAACAGAGACAGTTTCAGAGTGACAGCATTTCTATGACATCTAGAACCAGAAAATAAACATTGACCCACATGAAAAACATACTTAACGGTTTGTATGGACTGAATAGAAAATTAGCATTATTTTCTTTCATACTTTTTGTCCAAAAAACATAACTGGACAGTGTATTGTCACAACACATTGTGATCTTTCTTAAGACACTTTCCAATTAATGGTATTGCTTCCTTAGGTGTAAGCTCACACCTAAGGAAGCAATACCACAATTTAAATAGCAGCCTACGTTCAAAGATATATTTCATGCTGTGTCACTTTATCAGAAGAGCAATCTGCCATTTTTTGACAGCCAGTGACTTGTGGCTGAATCAGTGATACTTTTAAAAAGAACTCATTATCAGTCTAGTGAACAAAATATGCATTATAAAATAGTGCAGGATTTTAATTTTCGATGTCAGTGATTTTTGTCTGCATAGGTATGATGGATTGTGATCAGCTGAAGCAGTTTCACATATTTCATATCAGGAGATTAGCAAATTTAGACAGTCAAGGATACCCTCCATTCTTCTTGGGATAAACTATCTGTTCTTTTCTTATGAGTAGTCCTATTTTGAGGAGAGATTAAGAAAAGAAATTAAGACATGTTCTGTGACTGAGAAGTCATCTTTTGAGGAACAAGGGAGCATTAGTAGCCATGCAGACATCTTTTATAAACATCATCAACGGACTTCATTTGAGAATTAAGGATGAATGAAACATGAGCTAGGCTGCATGGTCTTGATTAATTCTGAAAAGTTCTTCATGGTTCTGTGACATTGCAGTCAATTTCACATCCTGTGAGAAGTCAGCTAATGGAAAAAACAAAACAAAACAAAACTAGAATGTGAAGAGGTTAGAAGAACAGCATCCTGCTAGCTGACCTAAGGACATTTTTAGACAAACAATCCTAATCACTGATGGCCTGTGGCAGATTATTTACACATCTCTAGTGTTGGTTATTATATGAATGCCTCAAATTATTTCAGCTATGGAAAGGTGACATTGTGATGGTGTCAGGTTGAAACCTCATTTGAGAGAATCCCACATTCCACAACGACTAATGACTGGAAATTCAGATTTGATGAGGAAAGGGAGAGAAGTGAGCACAATGAAGTAGCACTGGCACCAGAATACTTGTCATTTTTCAGAAGAATTTTTTGAAACTGATCACTTACTTTTAACCCCACACAGGCATATCTGAATCTCTGTTATGGGATTTCCATCTGGCCATATACTATTTACAAGCACCTAATATCTCCATCAGAAAGTATTCTCACTTGAGTTGAGTGAGTTGAAAAGATTTTTAAAATACTGTGAAAAATTTTATGTTAAGACCTCATCTCCTTACAGAATATGCATAAAAGAAAAAAATGAGGTGAATCTATTCTTTCTGTCATCCTCCACCAAAATGCCTTTTCCTAATATTGGTATATGTCAATGTCAGCTGCTTGGTGGTAGAAGGCAGAGATGGTTTATCTATCAGGCTTTGGAGTCATAGTGGCTTGTGTTTAAAACTCAACTTTTCCACTTGTTTGGAATCTATTAAAAGTGTAGTATGGAGAGTTATAAATGATATTATTGCTCAAGTGATGAATCTAGGCAACAATTGCTACCGCTCTGCTTTTATACTTTTCAAATCTGTTTGGTTACCAGACTCTGTCCATCTGATCTCATAATTATTTAACAATAATCATATCCTAACCAGCCATATTGCCACAGCCTCTGCTACTGCCATGGGCCTTTATCACTGTTTGCTTAGGTTTCTGAGATAACTTCTTCTTTGGACTCCTTTTCTCCCTTGTAATTCTTTCTACACGTTACTGAAAACTATAATCTTACAAAATTCAAATCTAATCACACCATAACATGTATTAGAATCCTTCAGTAGCTTTCTTTAACTTCCAACATAAAGTTTAAACTCATAAAATTGTATACAAGACTCTCCCTTTCCTCTCCTACAGCATACTTATGGATACCCTATGGGCCAGTTAGATTGAAATATACATTATTTTCCACACTGAGAGGCCTAAAATTTACCCTCTGTTGACCTCTTCACTCTTACCTTGCACCCTTCCCCCCCTCCCACGCCCCCCCCCCACGCACACGCATGCACACACACTCTAACTCTTACTGGTCCTGACCATGCTACTGAAATGGAGGTTCCTCTGGGAAATCTTCCCTTACTCACCATAATGAATTTGGTTTACCTTCCTCGAGTCTCAATGACACAAGCCCACACATCTTTCTGAGCACCTAGACCCTATTTGTAATGTGAGTCTTCAGGACTGATTTTATCATTGGCGTGTAACACCCTTGAGGCACTGATTGTGTCTTCTTTACTTTTAGATTCCTCATAAAGTGTTAGGCAACACAATAAATAAGCTATAAACGATTGTTGAAAGGATGAATGTTTAAGGCTTAAGTGTTACTAATTCTAGAGGTATTTGTATTTTGAATGAGATCAACAACTTATGCTAAGGAAGTGAGTCTTAAATTGTGGAATTTCAGGCTTAGGCCAACTGATGAATGAGGAATGTGTATATACGTGTGTATGTGTGCTGTGATGTGTCAGTGTGTGTGTCAAGAGATGCAGTAGGAATGTGGGCAGCAGGGATGTAGGCAATAGGGGTGTCTCAAAATGCTTTGAATAATATCAGGTAGTTGGCTCTTCTATCAGTTATGTATATGACTATTAGTCACCGTGACTTAAACACAATAGGACTTATTTTTCCCTTGTAATGAGAAGTCTGGAGGTAGGTAGTTGCTGGTTCAGTGGCTCAAAAATGTCAGGACAGAGGTCTCTACGATTCTCTTAGTCTTTTTCTTAAGGCCTCAGAATAGGATTGGGGTTTGGGTGAGATTTTCCCCAGAGTTGTATAAGGTCATCAGGGACAGTGACAGTCAAGATCGCCAGGACCTCTCTTTCTCTTTCCTCTCACCCTTCCCTTTTCTCCATCTGCTCTGGTGAGACTTTAGGGATTTTCTTTTAAGGATGCACATGGATTGAAACTGGAAGATTATCAGGTATTAGGGCAGCTCTAGGGATCAGAAGTAATCTTTTTTTTTTTTCTTTTTTCCATTTGAACAAGTGTTTCCATGGCTAAAAACAAGTTTGAAGGCCATATGTCAAGAGCAATGAATCAACTATTTGTTAAAAATTTTTTCTTAAATTTAAATTCTTTTTTCCTACCTCATAAACCAAAAAGGCATAAGTCTTATTTTAACATCTGACTTTTCAGAGCATCTTTGTTGCAGATGACACTGTTGACTTTTAATGTCTACAGCTTTTCTATATGATTTTTCCTGCTCAGAATAACTCGCATCATAATAAACCATCCTGAAATGATACTCTCTTTCATAGATATCTCCTAAGACAATTTCAAGTCTATAATGTGCTCAATAAGTGTTTTTAATATAGGCGAGGCAGTGTGAGACTCTGTGATTGGTCATAGTTACAGTTTCTACTTGTGGGGCCTCTACCTTTCACTTCAGAGACATAAATTTAAGAGATATTCGTACATAAAAGGTTTTTGTTTCTTTGCTCTGTGTTTACTTCTAGGGGAGCCTCAGTTGGAAATACAGTACTATCCTTACACCATTAAGCTGGGAGAGAATTCTTTATTTTTGTGTTTTACTACTCTGTGATTTTATTTCTTTATCTTCTTTCCTTACTTTTTTCTTTCCTTTTCTCTCTTTTGCTGCAACTTTATCTAATTTCATTAAAGACTCTTTAGGGGAAATTATGGTCTTTATTTAAATACCAAAGGGCTAGGTGTTAGACTATGGCTAGTGTTATTCAAAACTTGAAAGCTATTACCTAAAAATATTATTTCAGAAAAATACAGCATTTTATGAAAGGCTACATTTTGTACTTCCATCGGGAAAGATGTGATAATGTGTTACTAAATTTCTAGTAAAAGAGAATTTTCAGATTATATAATTTTTTAGTGTATATGCAAATGTGTATAGTCTTATTGCTTGCTGTTCCAACAAATTGCAGTCATTCAAAATGAAATGCAATAAGCTTCTTTAAAGGATTTGTGGGAATAGTTTTCAAATCTGTATTTGTAAAGGATGAACTGTTCAAATCTAAATATGGGAGAGATAACTTGGAAATCTGTTTATAGACATTTGGACTGAACTTCCACAACAGGAGGGAAATAAAATTAACTTATTCAGATTGTGCTCATGTTTAAGATAAGGGGAAAGAAAGTGGTTTCTGCTATTAGATCCAGTGTTAAAGTGAAACCACAGGGGAGAAACAGTTTCAGAATGCTCTGTGAAAGTAGCAAAAATAAAATGAAAATCTAAATGTGCGATGAAAAGTGAAGTATCACTCAAGGGCAGAATTTTCAAAGGGGCCTTACCCTAAAATCTCTTCAGATGTTCAATCTGTAGTGTGAACATTTGATCTTTTTTGCTCAGCTTTGAAATGATACCCATTTAAATCTGCCTTGTGCCATTTTAGAAAGGTCTATACATTTGAGAAGGTGTCTGAGTCATTTCTCAAATTAATGCCAAAGGCAAGAGACAAGGTCTTTGAATTTATCTCACTGGGACAAAATCAGAAGGTTTGGGGTTATAATTTCAGAGAGACAGGGAAATGCATAAGTACCAACAAATTCCTATATTTTGCTTATGGATTGTTTGAGAGAGATAATTTAGCTGTGCTATTATTGTAGAGAACTTGAAGTGACTGCTATGTATGTATTTTTAAATGACTTAATTCAGCCTTTATATATTGAGACTATGAAAGATTGTCTCCCCGTCTTGTTCAGAGGTGTGAATTTTCAGAACTCTTTCTAATAATCTTGTGATATGCTTGGATTTCCCCCAAAGTATGAAGGAGGATGGAGCAAGAATGTCCAAGGAGGAGGAAATGTGAAAATTAAGGTAGCACATTTCCTATCATGTAAATTAAATTGACACCTATCTGGAAACTATTCCTTATTATCCTTTTAAAATAGCCTAGAATTGTCTCTGTTTTACAACTTAGTGCCCTATAGTTCTACTTTGTCTTGGAAATACTATATTTAGTACAGAAAACTAAATATGTATGAATGCCTTCAAATTGACATTGGAAAGATATTTTAAAATTATTGTTTATAAAATGAACTTTTTCCTTACTGAAGTGAATAAAGTTCAAAAGTCTATAAGCTCTTCAGCTAGATATCTGTGTGATTCTTTTCTGAACTAATAGCACCCAGCTAAGCATATTGTTTGAGACCTGTTTTTACATGCTACCTCTTACCTCATTTTTTCTAGGTTTTACTCACTATATCTAGGACCTCTCAATAGTTCTCTTCACTCTTGAAGTAAAATCACTTTACTCATTAATTTAATTCATTCATATAGGTATTTGTTGAATGTGTATTCAGGAAGTTATTCACTCATCTATTCATTAAACTAAATCAGAAGAATATTGAACAACTACTCAAAATAATGTGTAGTTCTGGGTGCTTGAGGTACTCATTAATGACTAGCACCTGACTCTTTCTTTTGACTAGCTTGCAGTGTACCAGAGGGTGTAATATGTATTCAGAAATAACTCTAATACAAGAAAGAAAATGGTGACTCAGGAGAAGACAGGACTGCTACTTAAGATAATTCAAAAGATGAAATTAGCTACATATTGGTTTAGCATTTCATTTGCATTAACCTCTCCATCTTGCAACCAAGAATCATTTTAAATGGATTATTTCAGGAGGAAAGGATGTACAACTGGAATCTGCTTAAAAGAGATTTTTTTTTTCATCTAGCATCTTCTGAATAATTCTGGACCTCAGGCACCTTTATCTGTTTCTAGTTATTGAAACCCAGATGTCTTCCTGCCTTCTTCTTTCAGAAGTCAGCTTCCTCTAACATATGAGGGAGGAGGGTGGAGAAGACAGTCTAGGTGTCTCTCTTCAGTCCTCTTTAGGGTCATATATTTTTTTCCCAGCTGCTCATTGCAGTCTACTCAAGGTTACCACACCAGGCAGGGAAAATCTACAAAATCTGTATTATTGTATGGATGGAATCATTTCAAAAGGGAATGATACGGTAGGATGGGAAATATATAAATTTTTTGAATTTTATTTTATTTATTTTTTATACAGCAGGTTCTTATTAGTTATCTATTTTATACATATTAGTGTATATATGTCATAGGAAATATTTTAACACTTGATAACTAGGACTTTCCCCAAAGTACCAGAGAGAAAGTACCTAAGTAAGTTAGGCCCTTCCCAATGGGGAAGGGATGAGGTTAGGGGAAAGAGAAGAGTTACCTAATTTTTCCTTTTGCCATTTGCATTGATAGAGTCCACTCTAGAGATAGTAAAAATGTAAGACCAAATAAAATAGTCTGATTTTGTCATGCTTTAAACTGTAGGGGCAGTGTACAGGAAAACTTAAGCTACTATTTAATTGATTTGACTTTCTTGAGTTTCTTGCCCTCTCTCTAGCATCTTCTTCAGTTCTCTCTGATAATCTCCAAACACACCTCTCATCAACTGCTATCCCATTTGCACGAATGCTCCCACTCTCTGCCTCCAACTCCTACTCCCTCCATTTATTCAGTCTGAAGTCTTCATCTGGAGAAGAGTCTCTAGGGTCATTAGGATGGTCAGAGACACAGCTGAAATTTAAGCCCTTATGTCTCTGGTTTCCTTACTCATTGGACAATTGAGCCAATGTGAACTGCAGATACATTTATTATTAAACTATAACATGCTAAAGGCAAACATATGCACCTCTCTGAAAGACCAACATTCACTTTCAGGAACAGCAAAAGTCCAAACTCGCACTGTGAAATGAAATGTTTCCTTAATTAACAAGTTCCATTTCCCTTCCCATAGAGTCAGTATGTCTGTAAGAGTTTACTGAGTCACAAACCACACCAAAATTTAATGGCTTCATACAGCAACTGTTTAGCTTTTGTTTCCATCATCATGTTGGTGATTTGGGCTGGGGTCATATGATAATTTTGTTCCTGATTGTAGCTGACTGTTTCTCGCTCTTGTGTCTGCTGTATACTGATAACTCAACTAGGGCACAGTTGATGATGGCCTCATTCGCATGTCCAGGAGGTTAGCTCACTGGGTTACGTGTCTCTCATCATCTGGGACATCTACCCACATCATTCAGCACACCTGCTCATTTCACATTATCTAAAAGACGTATGTAGTGGGCCTTATTCATGTGGCAGCTAAAGGGTTCCCAGAGCATCAAGATATCGAGTCCCAAAGTGCAAAGCACTTTCAGCCCTGTACTGTGTCACATTTGCTAAAGTACCATCGAGCTGTGCAAGTCATGTGACTAATCCAGATTTAGTGGGTAGAGAAATGCATTCCACCTACTGATAGGAGGATCTACAAAGTTATGTGGCAAAGCTGTGGATGTGGGGAGGAAAAGAACTTGAGGCTATTTTAAAAATGCATGAGACATATTTTTGTGTAGAGTAGAAATTGTTTTTTCCTGCTTAAATCCTACCAGAATAAGAAAGAAACCACATTATGCTGTAATGACTGGCCCCTTCTCTAGCCTAAGAAGGAGTCCAAGTTGACAGTTCTTTACTTCTCCACAAGCACCCCTCTACCCACCCCTCCCCACCAAAATGGGGAAGGGGTGAGGTTGGGGGAAAGAGAAGAGTTACCTAATTTTTCCTTTTGCCATTTGCATTGATAGAGTCCACTCTAGAGATAGTAAAAATGTAAGACCAGATAAAATAGTCTGATTTTGTCATGCTTTAAACTGTAGGGGCAGTGTACAGGAAAACTTAAGCTACTATTTAACTATGTAAAACAACCACTTGATTTTTGTTGTTGCTGTTTTTCTAATTTTTAACTTGCTTGAAAATATCTACACGAGCCAAATAGGTATGTCAGTAATGTAGAAAGCTGACACAATTTGAAAGATTAAAAAACCCCTTGGTTTAAGAAGTTATCTCTTAAAACACCTGCTAAAAGGCAAACATAGTTCTGGAAAGTGAAGGCTGGAGAAATGAGGTATATAGGTAGAAAACAAACTTTGACACAATGGAATTCAGTACAGAAAAAATTTTATGAGGGAGGTAGAAGGAAAATATAATGGAATAATATATCATTGGAATATATTCCACTGGGGTGTCCTAAGAAGTCAGGAAGTAGCCTGGGGGTGCTGAATACATATGGGTTTCAGAAAGGAGAGGATGCAGATGGGGATACTTCATATTCTGTCTAGCACATGTGATCAAATATACCCTGCATGCACATTTTCTCCTAATATGGTATTCAAGTCCCACCTTTAAAAAGTAATTTGTAACAATAGAGTAACAAATGTTGCCAAGTTGCATTCAGATATGAAAGCTTCGCTAATGAAACATTTTTTTAAACCATGTTTTTTCTTTTATTTAAAGAATAAGATTTACTGGGTTTGTCTCTCTTATATACTTTTTTACTCTTACATATTTTTTTAAAGGAAAAATTCATGGAAAACTTAATGTGATATACCCTTATTGATGAATAGCCCAAACTTCTTAGTAAGAGCCTTGGAAGGATGTCCAGAGTCTGCATTTTTTATATATTTGTATTTCCCTCCACTTTTGTCATTACATTAAAAACTACAGAACATTTACTATACGATGTTAGAAAACGTATATGTTAATGAGGTTTGTGGTCAATAATCTTACAGTTTATAATCTACCAGAGTCCAAATAATACATCCCACAGATGTATAGTCAAGTAGATGACCTGAAAATTGAGCAAATGAAGTTGGGAAGTTATAAATGAGTAATGAACTAAGTGCATTTAATGGGGTGCTCAGTGACAAAGTCACAGGCTATGTGCATGTTTAGACCACCTGGGATGGGATCTAATGACCATCTTTCTGAAAGAGGGAAGGGTTTATAGAAGAGATGGTATTTCATGAGTTCTTTCTATGAAAGGGGAGAGTTTGGTCACCTGATAATACTCTAGGCTCTTAACTCTTCAGGTATTGTTGGTAGTTTGAAAGGAGCCTTTCATCTTATTTTTTAGCATAATTGACACATAATTATACATAGGTGCAAAACATAATGATCGGATGTATACATATATTCTGAAATGATTACCACAAAAAGTTCAGGCCTTTTGACTTAGTTCGAATTCTTTTTTTTGTTGTTGTTGTTTTGTTTTGTTTTGAATTGTTTTCCTTTATTTTCTTTATTTTTTATACAGCAGGTTATTGTTAGTTATCCATTTTATACATATTAGTGTGTATATGTCAATCCTGAATTCTTGATCTCTTTATAATTGCATTAAATCGAAAATGGGTGTATAATTATTTAACTAGAAAATACATAAATAAATATAACTGAAACTAATTGGTGTGCCTTTTCTTCCTTCTTCTGTCTACCATTTTATTAATATATACAGATTTCAGACTCCTTGCTTTTCATCTGTGCCATTCTAAGTCAGAGAAGGCCCTTTTTATAGAACACGTGCAGACCCCTGTGCCACTTGAGGTGTTTGATGTTCTAGGATCTAGTCTCCTTGTGCATCTGTAGGCAGCTTTTGCCTTTATCTTCTCAGCTAAATTAGTTCCTGCATGTTAAGAAAGGGGAAGTGGTGAGCCACCCCCACGGAAGGCTTTATTTGGTTTTTAAAAGCGGGTTTGTTAGGATCCTGCTGTGGTTATTACAGGAGACAATTTTAGCACTTTGAGCTGTGTGTTTTCCAGAGGAAGTGTTTAAAGAAGGATTTTGCAAAATGTTGAAGGTTAACATTTCAGCCCTGCTAGTTGTTAAAGGTCAGGATATGTTTTGTGATTAAGTGTGAGAGAATTCATGTGATGTGAGTGACAGAAATTAATAAGGAAATAGTGCACAGTGCATCCACACTTTCCTGTTCCTACAACTTACTATTTAATATACACTGAAAATTCCTTGCACTTCTTTTCTTTTTCAGTGGAATATGTTGTTGGAAACAACTCAAAGTGCTTTCCCAAGAGTTAGTGGGTGGTAATTTTACATACAAACAATAATACAGCGTTACAGTGGTGAAAGAGGGCACTGACAAATGCCTAGATCTTTCTTATAGTACGGATCTATGTAGCTTATATTTCCACATATGCAAAATTCATTGACAATACAATACTAGTGCTTGTTTAGGACACATGAATGGAATAATCTATTTGTTGGTACTATGATGTAATAACTTGAAATTCCATGCATGTTATAAATAAATCTAGATACATAAATTGGTGTCTTGACAATGAAAGAAATACTAGTTAATCTAAGACAAAGTTAGTTTCCTTTTTTTTTTTTTTTTTTTTGCGGTACGCGGGCCTCTCACTGTTGTGGCCTCTCCCGTTGTGGAGCACAGGCTCTGGACACGCAGGCTCAGCGGCCATGGCTCACGGGCCCAGCCGCTCCACGGCATGTGGGATCCTCCCGGATCGGGGCACGAACCCGTATCCCCTGCATTGGCAGGCGGACTCTCAACCACTGCGCCACCAGGGAAGCCCAGTTTCCTAGTTTTTAATGGTGTTCTTCAAACCATTGCTTTGAACTTTGAACTGCTTTTGGTTTCTTACCCAGGGATCCATTGTTTTGATACATGTAGAGAAATCATATGTGAAACTATATCACTGCTTCAGTTCCTGGAACGTGGCAGGTAGTCAGCTAATGTTGTGGAATATATTATAGCTAAATGACTCATAATGTGCAGGAAATATTAATTATCTATAAGGTAATTTTAAATATCTATTAGGCCTAAAAATGTCCTTCCAAGAGAATGAAAGAGGAAATTGGAAAGAACCTAAAGATGTCAATGACTGACAATCCTTTCTCAAAGGTCATCCAAAGGGAACCAAAGGGCTCATTATCACATATATCATCTTAATTTCAGATTGGGAAACTGGGAAGAAGGGTGTTTGCCAATAGTCCTTTATTTAAGTAGATAGGAAGAAATTCTCCAAAGAGTATCAGTAACTATATTACACTTACAAAGCTCTTGCTATGGGCCACTCAGAGTGCTAAGTAACTTAGAGATGGGGTCTTAATCAATCCTCACAATGACTGGATGAGGTAGATAATGATAGTACTACATTCAAAGCAGTAAGTGGAGAAGCCAGGATTTGAACCCAGGTACTTTCTAACCTGAACACTGTGATACACTCTACAATTAATTAGAAGTTAGTTTATATGTTCTGGTTAGTAGCCATTGCCAACTTTGAGATACTAACACTGAAACTCCATTCTGTGCTTGGCTGACTTATCATCATCATTAATCCTGTGTTCATTCCTTTTATTTCTTAACAGAATCCCATTTCTGTACTGATTGGTACAATAGCTTAATTTTTGTTTTTATTGCTTTGTTTTCTGCTACTTTCCTACTCTTTCTTCTCCTCCCCTGACAGAGAACTCTATAGATTAAAAAGCAAAATTGTACCTGCTTATAGTTCATTAAAATTTTTTCTCAAGTGTAAAACTTTCTATAGTAACTCAAACAAGTGGCATTTTTCAAGAAGTGCTTGTAACAATTACTAGCATTTCTTTTTTTTTAATTGTATTTTTCAATTTTTAAAATTTTTGGCTGCGTTGGGTCTTCGTTACTGCACACGGGATTTCTCTAGCTGCAGCAAGCAGGGGCTACTCTTAGTTGTTATGAGGGGGCTTCTCATTGCGGTGGCTTCTCTTGTTGCAGAGCAAGGCTATAGGCCACCGGGCTTCGGTAGTTGTGGTTCCAGAAGATCCCACATGCCTCAGAGCAACTAAGCCCGTGTGCCACAACTACTGAGCCTGTGCTCTAGAGCCCTCGAGCCACAACTAACATTATTTTTTAATAGAAAGGGGAGTGCCAACAAGGTCTCCATCCCTACGGAGCAAACACGTGCATAGAAGATAATGTTTATATTAGAAAGCAGGAGAAATAGCACTGCCACCTGCCTCTATTTTACTTGCTAGTTAGTAATAGTAACTTGAAACTTGCAATTTGCTTGTACGTTGCAAACCTCCCTTTCAGGCGGGCTTTTTGCAACTGCTTGTTCTTGTCACTTAGTATCGCTTTTACTTCTGCAGCTCCGCAGCCGCAGGGCCGCGTTCTGACAGCTCAGCAGATTCCCTCCCTGGCTGACTCCACCTCAGTTCCTCCTCCTCTCTCATCTCTCAAGCGTAACTCAGGATTCGGTACTCCACTTTCCCCTTGTGGCATTCTAATCCACTGCCCCCACTTCCTGTGTTATTCCTTTATTGTCAATTCTCTCAATGATAAAAACATCATTTATTCATGATCACAATTTTTACACTTAGTTTTATTTGTGTTTGTTTCGTACAATGGTCTATGTTGCATTTTTGCACAACTACATTAAAAGCTCCTCAGAACTAGAAGTTCCTTTCTTTAATGCCAACCGAGGACAATGTTGAATGCCAATAGTTACTGCTTTGAATTATAGTAGATACGAAAAATAAATCAGGGTGTGCTCCCCCAGCTCCTACTCAAGGCCCTGTTTCTCAGACTCCCCATTTCTCCCAGTAGTTTGCTAGTAGTATTCTATAGGCCTGTCTACTTATAAAGGATTGTTAGAGTTATATTTGTTATGCTAGCCTTATTCTTCTACAACCAGTCTATTAGGGACTTGGGTTTCCTCCTTTTTCAACATTTCTCAAATTCACCCTTTTGTTTCCTTTTCAAGTACCCTGCTATTAGTCAGATTCTTATGGTAATATGCCTGAATTATAGATTTAGCCTCATGGCTGATATGCATAAATTAACTCATCTTCCTGCAGACCCAACCAACACAGATTCCTAAAACATCCTGTCCAGGTGTCACCCCCAGTTACAGAAACTATAATGTCTTCCTGACCTATCAGTTTCAAGTTCTTCAGCCATATATACAAGTCTGGGACTACCTGACTGTATGAATTTTTTTCATTGTTCCCTAATATATTCAGTCTACTTTGCCCGGACTAATTTCATTCATCCTCTCTCCACATACATTCTACTCATTACTATCTCTTTTCTTTAATTAAGTTGCTTCTGGGGATTGAGGATGTCTTGGCTACTATCCTTTGCTTACACTCGAATTAGATCATCCTGTGCCCTTCATGAAACATTATCTAGACATTCAATTTATTTTTAAACACACACACACACACACACACACACACACACACACACACAATTATCTTTCCCAAATGTCCATGGCAAAGATATTTATTCTGTAATTTAACTTTTAATGGTTTGTAAATTATTCTGTTTCTTTGCTTTACTCAACATTTAGATTGCAGTGTCCTTAAAGTCCAGATTAGATGTAATTTCCGTATTGTTTAGATATTATTAAATGTTCAAGAAGCATTCTGGTTCAAAATTCCCTCGTGGTCCTCATTATCAACAAAGGCCTTGTGCATTTTGAGAATGGGGAAAAAGGTAGTTAACTTCCAAAGACTTGGGTTTATCTTTGTTAAGGGACAAAGAGATCCTGGGCAGAAGCTAAATCTTTAAGTTGTCTTTCACTTTTTTCTGCTTCTAAAGTAAATAGTGTTGTGAGCAGCAGCTTGAAGATTTCTCTGTTCATATCAGAAAATACTTTGTATGATCAGATTCATGTTACTTTATAAAAGAGTTTAGCAAGTCATATACTATGCTTACTGTTAGTTCAAAAGTAAGAAGGCCCTTCCCTCATTTTCTTAGAGCAGAGCTCTAGGAAATTAGAATACGTCAAAGTGGTTAAAAGGACAGAACCTAAGTCTAGCTCCCTCCTGATCACCTGTGCAGAATATTCTCACCACTGGGGGCCATTGGTCTTGTGGCTTTTGTTTCCTGCTCACTAGACTGTTGGTTGATGGGCTGAGGGTGTGACTTTGCTCATTTCCTTTTTGTCACCTCACAAAGCCCTGGTTTGTTTGCTTTATCTAAGACCTCTCTGCTACCTAGCTAAGCCTGGCTTCCTGTCCAATGCTGTGCACTGCATCTCCATGCTCCCAGCTCAGTTGGAAGAAAATCAATTGAGGGTCTGAAAGCCTACTGAGTTTTTAACGACTTCCTCAAACTTCTTACATACCCCTCAGTGCTGGCAACAGCCAAGTCAGAGGAGAAGGTGGTAGGGGTGACTCAAATATTTAAATTTTAGCACAGTAAAAATGCTGAGCATTCTGCTGGCTGAAACTCCATGGGGTAAGGGAGGGAATGGAAATTCTAGGGCAGAGCACTAGTTTCCATTGTGTGTATGTGTTTGGGTTTAATAATACTCCCTAGTACCTTCTGTTGGTGAGAAACAATAAGAATTTGACATCCCTTCATGATGGCACTTAAGGAAATCACTCTTACTTATTCTAAGGAGAAGTAGGAGGATTTTGGAGCTGGGGCAAGACAGAAGTCTGGATTTTAAAAAGATAGTGGTGAGCCCATAGTCAATATTAGGGATAGAAAGAACTTTAATAGTGAAAAAGGAATAGCCTTGCTAGAGAAGATATGGAGGACCAACTTCCTCTACACTGAATATGGAGGATGTTTCTTCCCCAACCAAGCATGGACTCTGCAAAAGAGGTTTCTTTGGAAAGAGTTGAACGTGGTGGAGGATCATTCTGTCAGGAGGGACTTTTCAGGTGTCTTCCTTACAATTACATATCTGAAAAGTGTGGATATAAATTTCAGAGACATGGCCATAAATATGATGGGACAGGCTTATACCATACTATTGCAGGGTGAGTAGTCAACCCTCTAAAAACAGTGCACACCACCCAAGGGCAAGCAAAACCCACGTCTGTAAATTCTCTGAGATTTGCCATAGACCTTGGAATGAAAGCTTACGAGAGTCTCTATCAATCTATATGTAAATTGGTACAGCCACTGTGGAAAACAGTATGGAGGTTCCACAAAAAATTAAAAATAGAGCTACCAGGGAAAAGGGGGGGGGAATAAATTAGGAGGTTGGGATTAACATATACACACTACTATATATAAAATAGATAATCAACAAAGACCTAGTATATTGCACAGAGATCTCTACTCAATACTCTGTAATAACCTATGTAGGAAGAAGAATGAATATATGAATATGCATAACTAAATCACTTTGCTGTACACCTGAAACTAACACAACATTGTAAATCAACTATACTCCAATACAAAAAAAAAAAAAAAAAGCTACCATATGATCCAGGAATCCCACTTCTAAATATATATATGAAGAAGATAAAATCACTATCTCAAAGAAATATCTCTACTTCCTTGCTAATTGCAACATTATTCACAACAGTCAAGACATGGAAACAACTTAAAGGTTCACTGACAGATAAAAGGATATATATATAACTGGTATATTATTCAGCCATAAAAATGAAGGAAATCCTGCCATTTGTGGCAGTATGGCTGGACCTTCAGAGCATTATGTGAAGGTCCAGCCATATGAATGGACCTTCATATGAAGCAAACAGAGAAAGATAAATACTATATGAATTCACTTACATGTGGAATCTAAAAGCAGCAAACTCATAGAAACAGAGAGTAGAATGGTGGTTGCTACGGGCTGAGAGGTGGGGAAAATGGGGAGACAGTGGCCAAAGGGTACAAGCTTTCAGTTTTAAGATAAATAAGTTCCAGATATCTAATATACAACGTGGTGGCTATAGTTAACCATTCTGTATTGTACAATTGAAAGTTGCTGTGAGGGCTTCCTGGTGGTCCAGTGGTTAAGAATCCTCCTGCCAATGCAGGGGACATGGGTTTGAGCCCTGGTCCGGGAAGATCCCACATGCCACGGAGCAGCTAAGCCCCTGCACCAGAACTACTGAAGCCCAGGTGCCTAGAGCCCATGTGCCACAACAAGAGAAGCCACTGCAATGAGAAGCCCGCTCACTGCAACAAAGAGTAGCCCCTGCTCGCCGCAACTAGAGGAAGCCCACGCGCAGCAACAATGACTGAACGCAGCCAAAAATAAACAAATAAAATTTAAATTTTTTTTTAAAAATTAAAGAAAAAGAAAGTTGCTGTAAGAGTGGAGCTTTAATGTTCTCACCATAACAATAACAGCAAAATTGTAATTATGCAAGGTAAAGGATGGATTAACTAACCGTATTCTGGTAAACATTTTACAATATATACTTGTATCAAATCATCACATTGTACACATTAAACGTACACAATATAATATATCAAGTA